>NC_137625.1:8571194-8596179 GCF_963280865.1 Gymnoscopelus braueri | reverse complement strand
TAGTCTGTCTGTAATATTTAGCAAATGAAAAGTATCAACAGGAACTTATGTGCCTAAATAAGTACATTGGATCCATTGGAACACAGTTTCTTTTTCAATTTCCTGAAAAGTACATGGTACATACAAGGTTTACACCCGACGGCGACAATATTTTAATGGCATTATGTTCTTGTCTCCACACACACACACACACACACACACCCCCACACACACACACACACACACACACACACACACACACACACACACACACACACACACACACACACACACACACACACACACACACACACACACACACATAATACAGATGTTAGCTACTGAGTTAGTATATGATGAAAGAGACGCATGTGCTTATGGACAAGTGGCTGTGCAATCATCTTTGTCCCAGGTGCGCTTAAACGAGCACGCGTGTGTGTGTGTGTGTGTGTGTGTGTGTGTGTGTGTGTGTGTGTGTGTGTGAAAGAGCTGTCACATGGCGTGTGTGTGTGTGCGTGCATGTGCGTGCATGTGCGTGCATGTGCGCGTGTACGCGTGTTCACAGTAACACACAATAACTCACAACGAGGGCGTGAGTCTTTGAAAATGCCATGCAACACAATCAGTGCTTTCTCCTGCAAAAATGTCTTCTCAATAGACTGCCCGCATCCCATTTGCACTTTGCATAACAAGTAAAATAAGCAGCAACATCATCATTTGATTTTGTCATTCAGTCCAGTAAAAAAAAACAACATACCAAACACAAAAGAAAAGTGCAGGAATAAACAGGGAATAAGTAGCTACAACACTGAGGTAATTGATAGAGTTCAAGTGCTCAGGTGCGTGACCGAATACATCAAATCGGGTCATTTTTACAGTCAAACTGTATTATTTACATACAGTATGTTGTTCTATTACAACAATAAACACAGGCTCTACTCAAAGCAGACAACATGTTCCCTGTTTTAAATAGCCCTGTAATAATACTAATACTAATACTAATACTAATAATATAAACCATGCTGTTTGAATAGCATGGCTCGTGGTTCTCGTGGAAAAGCAACAGTCACTTGGTTAATTCAGCTGCTGCTGAACCTTGAACACATAAACTCAAGCAAAAGCCCAGCGTTCCGTCCACTCCAGTGAAGTGGCAATTGAACGTATGTTGACGCAAATATGTTGAATCATTAATTGAGTGGGTGGGAGGCTCACGCTGGTCCCGGTTGCTGCTGCTCTAAAGGCACACCTTTTGTGTTAAAAAAAAACAATGCAATTAAATAAATGTAAAATGTTCGCCTATTATGATATGCCAAAAATGCCAGGTTAAAAGTTGTTAAAATATATATTTTAAGAATCTGTATTGGGAAATGAGGCGAAGTGTTTTTATTTGTATGTCTTGTTAACAGGTAGTATAAGAGTACAGTGACCTTTATTCTTGTTCGGCTCCTCAGACATTGGATAAGTAATAGTAATAACAAAGCAAATGTACTGTAAAAGAGCAAGGATAAAAAAAGAAGGGGGAATAATTATGAAAATATTAAGAGAACAGTTCTGACCATTGTCTAAGCACTTAAGGGACACATCCAGAGATTTCAGAAACCTGCCTACCAGTGACATCATTGGTAGGCAGGTTTGGTCATTTCAAACCAGATTTGAAACTGTTTTTTAATTTAATTAATTAATTAAAATGGCCACTATTTCAGGAAGAGAAAGGATGTTGTTTTTACTACTGTAGCTTGGAATCCCCAGTGATGATGTCTTTGGTAGGCAGGTTTTCCTTTCTCTCTCTCTCTCTCTCTCTCTCTCTCTCTCTCTCTCTCTCTCTCTCTCTCTCTCTCTCTCTCTCTCTCTCTCTCTCTCTCTCTCCCTCTGACCCTATCTACTTCAGGGCCATCTATGAAGATGGGGGTGTGCTCTCTGCCTGACCTCCTGTAGTCCACGATCAGCTCTTTGGTCTTGTCAACACTGAGAGCCAGCTCTCCTGGCACCAATGTGCCAGGTTCTCCTGGTTCTCCACCTCCCTCATCGCCGCCTGTGATCAGGCCTATCGCTGTCGTGTTGTCAGCAAACGTCGCCACTAAGTTGGAGCTGTGTGTGACCACGCAGTCGCAGGTTGTAGAGGGTGTAGAGAAGGGGGCTCAGGACACATCCTGTGTTGAGGGTCAGGAGGGTAGAGGTTTTAAATCCCATCCACACCATCAGTCATCATTCTGACAGAAAGTCCAGGATCCAGCTGCAAAGGCTGCATGGGTTGAGCCGTAGGTTGGTGCTCGGTGTCGAGTCTGGAGGGGACTACGGTGTTAAATGCTGAGGTGTAGTCTATGAACTTCTCACGTAGGAGTTGTTTTTCTCCCGGTGGGAGAGGGCAGCGTGTAGTAGGGCATTCGCAACTAATGATTTTTACTAGTCGACTCATTTGACCAAGTAGTAGTCGACTAGTCGAAATCTACATTTTAAAAAAAAATGTACTTTTTTTTTTTTTTTTTTTTTTTGTGGGGGGGGGGGGGGGGGCATTGTTTTAATGCCATCCTACTACTATATTACTATTATTATTATCCTCCTGCCCTTATTTTTATGGCGTTTTAAGGGAAGCGCTTTTGGCACAGCAGCACAGCACCACAGCAGCGTCTCCAAGGATCCCCATTGCCCAATAATAGGCTTTTATTGGGCATACTTTTGACCCCCTTTTGATAAAAAATAAAGTCAGGAGGATAATAATAATAGTAAGATGGGCCATTACTATGGCATTAAAAAAATAAAATAAAATAAAAGTTGGTGAAAGCCCTAGCGTGTAGTGTTGTGGCTATGGCATTGTCATCATCATGAGTTCACAAAGTACTGAAAACATTATTAATAACATATACTGGATGTATAGTTGTATGTATTGCAATAATTGTGGTTGTCACAAAATCCCAAGGCACACCGTCTGGGAACCACTGTACAAGAGGTATGTTTGCGTCTCCGTACGGCTGTCGTGCGACGAGTTCCATTTTCCACCGAGCCCACAAAGGGCTGTTTAAGAAACGTGGACGCACTCGAAGATCTGTTTGCGCACGCTCACTCTTTCCTCTGTAAAAATCAGCCCTCTTCACCTATTATTCACTGCAACGCATGCTTGTCCCTGCTTGGCCTCGGGGAAAAAAAACACCTGGGCCATAAGGCACTTAATTGATTGTGATGGTTCAATTTGGCCTGAGACAAATCAGGCTCCTGTTTAGAACAGTGGGCTCCGATGAGACCAGACAAGACAGTTCAATAACATTGGATTGGGTTTTGATTTGCCAGACATCCAGCGAAGCCACGGCCCTGCTGATTGCTTCAGATTTTTTCTCGCACATACACACACATACACCTACCTACCTACCTGCCCAGTGCCACTAGGTATGGGTGGTTGGAATTGTTTTGGTAAACAGCAGCATGACATCATATCTCTCCATAAATGCACAGAATTTGCGTATCTTTCCTTCACTTGGCATCTGTATCTTAGGGAACCAGACGGAGTGGGGTTCCCGGTGTGAAGTCGTTTGGATGAACGATTCTCCAAAAATATCTATAGATCAACAAATCCCCATGGAGATCCCTGATGCCATCACTATGACAATGTCATAGTACTGACATTATGGACTGCCCGCCAAGTACTATTAGTGTGTGCTGCACTAAGTAGTAGTACTCTCACACCTTTTCATGTCAAGGACTCCCAAATTGAAATGTTTTTAGCCGCAGACCCCAATCTGAAAATATTTGGTATCAGGGGACCCCCATACAAGATCTGTGTTGTTAAAATGTTTCGAAAAGTATTATAATTTACATCCAAATTATTCTAGTCCCGCTTGAGGATCGGATATTTTTAAAATAGCTGATGGATATAGGGTTAAAGTGGTTAAACTGATTTTGATGCTATACTAATACATTTAGCTGAGGACACCTTGGAACCACCTCAAGGACCACTGAGGTTCCCTGGACCCCACTTTGTCATCTGTATTTCTGGAAATGTTTTCCTCAGTTTGTCAATTGTCTTTCTGGAAATGTTTTCCACTGCCGTGTGGTTTCCAGTTGTTTCTTTATCAGCTAAGGTTTCAGGGCAAAGCCTTGAATTATTAGAAAAGCCGTTAAAACCTAAAGTGAACTTAACTGATGTATAACTACGTATAAACACGTATAGGTTAGAACAGGTATAAGGCAATATTGCACTTACTTCAGAGCGGGGGAAACTCTGATACAGAGCCTGGAACTCAATACTGTGCGTGTTTGTTGCTAAGGCAATGTTTTGTACTTCAAAATGTGTACGTCAAATAATGTACTTCATTGTGTTTTTATTCTATTTAATTTTTTTATATTGACGACAGGGCTTTTATATTTATATTGTGGCTCTGTCACACACGCATGCACACATGCACAGATGGGTTTATCTATGGTACAATCTCTGTTCTGCTCACACCAAACACTCTCTCTCTCACGCGTACACGCACACGCACACACACACACACACACACGCACACGCACACGCACACGCACACACACAGCCATGCACAAATGCACCCTCGCAGACAATGCATCTTGGCAGGTGTCAAAACACTCCACAAAGTGAAACAATGAGAGAATAGAAATCTATGAAGGCACATAAACAAGAAGTATAAGCGCTGGCGGCTGGCAGCTGGCATCCCCAGCATATGATATGAATGGAAGTGCGATAAGGTGCTTGTATAACCTCCCACCAAGAGGTGGAACCTAGGCTGGCATCCCCAGCATATCGCCACTGTCAGGCCCGAAACCTTGTATCGCCATATTTAAACTTTATTATTATTATTATTATTATTATTATTATTATTATTATTATATATTTTTTCTATGTAAATTGATGCCCTACTTCGCCATACAAGAGCGTCACAAAAAGGTTTAAAAAATAACCGATTGAGTTTGTAGTTATTAACAATAGCTTGTGTCTAAATAATAACTACACAGGATTCACACAGGTTCTTCTTTTTTTTCATTTCCTGAATAGTAACGTTTTGGAGATTACGTTTCGGTTTTCCACCCGACAGAGACGATATAATAGAAATGGAATTGCAATGAGGTGCTTGCATAACCCCCCACAAAGAGGTGTAACCTACTTGGGTTTACCCTCCCTCCATGCATGCCTGCCTGTCACTGTGGTGAATGTATGCAGTTTGATGGAGAGGAAGTGGAGGTACACTGTATGAACACACACAGCCACACACACACACACACACACACACACACAGATGCGCATACATTATACAGGCGAGCATCCCCACATGTCCCCACACACACACAAACACACACACACGCCCGCCCGCATACATGCACACATGCGCACACGCGCAAGCAACTTAACCCATTAAGACCTGAAGCCGATTCTACGAATGTCTTCTAAATCCCAACAGTATTCTGAAAAAAAACGTATGTTTCTATATCAGTGGTGCTCAAACTTCATGTCAACGACCCCCAAAAGTATATGTATTTGGCCGCCGACCCCCATCTCAATATATTTTGTTCCAGGGAAGCAAAGATTTGAGTTAAAAATGTTCGCTTTAAAACAATATATATTCAAAGATTTTTTTCACGATTTTTCAAAAATAGCAGATCTACAAGCTCGTAGCGCGGCACTCTTTTATACTGCCGTGCAAAAGTGATGTGCTGTGAACTTGTAGATCGGCTATTTTCACTCATTTTTAAGGGATTTTGGTTATTGTTTTTACCTTAATGTAATACAGCCATTCTGCTGTTTCCCATATGAGTCTGTGTTCCGTTTGGGGCCTGGATAAACTCCAGTGTCTTCTCAGAACCCAGGGCAAATCAAGGCCTAGGGGGTGTGTTAAATACTGCTAGCACATGTGGCAAGTGGCATACAGTTAGTGCATATAAAATACATACAAGAAAACAGACAGAAGGACAAAGACGAAGACATTCTGTACTTGATGCTCTTCACCAAGAATTCTTGGGTTTTGAATTAGTCTAGATATTCACTAACTGAAGGTGTCAAGGGTTTCATTGCTAAATGCCCAAAACATGAAAATAAAACGTACGTTGGCTGCCTAATATTAACTTAATTGCACTTCACATACAAAACAGGCGCATTTAGGACAATGCATGTATCTGTGCATCTTTTAAACATGAGCGATGAACATCCACTGACATCTGTTTTCCCAAAAAGTTATTACAGTCCACATTATTTTGGAAAATAGCCACTTCACAGCCACTTGTACAAAGGGCAGTGACAAAAAAAGTAATTCCTGTGATTTATGTTTCTTTTCGCACCTCATAGGGCACTGTGTGCCGTAGAGGCCTTGAGGTTTATACAATATTTCTCTGCCCACTCTCGGAACACCTCCGCTTTTATGTTCTGTGGAATGGATATGTAACGGCGCCAGGGCCAGTTCGGGCCATTCCATTCGCAATTCAGATGTCCTCTTATCGAAACAACATGCCGATAGCGGCGACGCGTTTGAGTCTTGTCGCGAGCCTTGTCCTCACACAGCCTCCTTTTGGAGGGGGTGGATTTGAGGGACGCTGTGCCGTCCGCTGATAGCGAGCGGCGGATAATATAATTGGAAAGGGAAATACACACACAACGCAACGCGGCAAAGCATTCGGCAGAGATACCCTCACTCATCTCCCCGTGACACTCAGATTGGAAGTGCCACTACGAATAGGTAAAACGTTAAGGCGTTATGGAAACGCGTGCCTCCCAGCCTGCATTTTTGAGTGGTGCCAGCCACTCCTACACTTGACCGTGTGTGTGTGTCTGTCCGTCCGTCCGTCCGTATGTTTGAGCACGGCCTCAACAGCTGCAGCTGATTGCAACACAAGGATGCAACCAGTTTACACTAATTCAAAGGCACCACTCTCTTCACACTGGGTGTGATTTTTTTTGTGCAAAACTGCTGCAGTTACTTTTTGTCCTTCTTTTGCTCGAGGCAGTGAACCTCAGGACAAAAGAGCCATCGAAAGACGTTAATGTCTGTAATGACAAGTTACTGTCACATGTAGAGGAGCTCTTGTGTGCAAACTTGTAGTCCTACGTACGTAGTTGAATGGATACTACCAACACCAGCGTTAGGGGTTTGCTTCCCTTACAGCAAGGCGCTCAAATTGAATGGGTTTGGTTCATATAATAAAATGTACATGCAGTCATGCTACTCCATGGGGAAAGGAACAGCCACTTTTGTATTCCATGGTCCAAACCCCTGGTTGGATCTGGGAAACCCCAGGGGTCCTCGAGGGGGTTTTATATGTCCTAGGCCAAATGGTTGATACCCTTACGGAGTGTACAAGGGTTGATACCCTTTGAGAGTATACAGAACAGAAGCCCCGCCAGGACTCTCAAAATGCCCTTTGAGAGTGTACAAATGGAGCCAAATGGATCATCCATTTGGCTCCATTTGTAGACTCTCCGTGTTAAATTCATGCTGAAGATTTTACAATGCAGATCGGGGTCCCAGTGATAAAAAAAGAAATCAAATTACTCTGTGGCCTAACACATATCAAACTGGGGGTTGAAATTAAAAAGGCTGAAGAATCACTGGTCTAAACGCGACACATAAAACACATAAAACACCTCAAGCACTTTCCAAGTGCGTTCCTGCTTTTTGTGGCCTAAATAAAACCCGCTCCAGCAGTTAGGGCTTTGATTGTGGACGCAGCAGCAGGAGTAGCAGTCTAAACAGAGACAATATGCAACATCCACTCCCTGACCACTTCTGGCCCTCTGCTGCAGTCCCCTGCTTGTTCCCTTGTGTGAGATGATACATGAGTCAGTCTGCAATACCGTCTCCCTCTAGGCACCGCACACCTGCTCTGCTGAAAAGCATTTGGGACAGAGAGAGAGAGAGAGAGAGAGAGAGAGAGAGAGAGAGAGAGAGAGAGAGAGAGAGAGAGAGAGAGAGAGAGAGAGAGAGAGAGAGAGAGAGAGAGAGAGAGAGAGAGAGAGAGAGAGAGAGAGAGAGAGAGAGAGAGAATTGTCCGTGACGTTCCAAGTGTTCGTAAACAGCCTTGTGGACGAGGGGAGCAAAATGCCTTTGTTCTGAGCCTCCATAACTCAAACGTCTATTGATTGAGGACCAATCCCTTTCATTAGGGCTCCCCCTCCTATGCAGCAACATCCGGACCCTTACATTTTCTTGTTTTGTTCTGTTTTGTTTTTATGGCATGGCTCTAAGGGTTGAGTTATTAGAAGACTGTCTGTGTGTCCTGATGGACGGCCATCCTTCCGTTGGACCAACCTGCCCTCATCAACGTGGCATCAGAGATCCACTGGGAAGCCATGGCGTCATTAGACCCCATCGTTATTCCTTCCCCTTTTTCTTGCATTGTGTCTGAATAGAGAGAAATAAAAGCGACTTCCAACTATGGCTTTTCAGAAATGTGTTTCTGGCGCTTGAGGCAGAGAGAGAGGGAGGGTTCCGGAATAGCAAAGATGAGACGAGACTGAGCAGCTTTGAGGTTTTGAGAGATTAAAATCAATGGAAGGAGAGAGAGAGATGATGAAGAGAGGGATCAGAAGAGATGGAAGAGGAGGCTCGTGTTGCTCTCACTCATGTGTCGCTGTCGGGGCCAGTCGCGGCAGAAACCTCGCATGTCCAAAACTCTTATTTTTAAGGACATGTGAAAATGAACCTGTGTTCCGATGAATCCAATGTAGTTATTATTTAGACACAAGTTCTTGTTAGTGCTTTTCATTGGTTCATTATTTATAAAACCCTAACACACTTAACCACAACAAAAAAAAGATCTACAAGCTCACAATACATCGAGTTGTGAACTTGTAGATCAGCTATTTTTGCTACTTTTGT
This sequence comes from Gymnoscopelus braueri, assembly GCF_963280865.1. NCBI lineage: Eukaryota > Metazoa > Chordata > Actinopteri > Myctophiformes > Myctophidae > Gymnoscopelus > Gymnoscopelus braueri. Next base: position 8,587,387 of record NC_137625.1, on the reverse strand, counting down.
GTGACACTGTACTGACTGTAGCATATCAAAGTAGGGCATTCATTTATGGAAGTAAACAGAAAACGTTGAAAATGTGACGATACAAGGTTTCTGCCGACATCGACAATAATGTTTGTCAGCTCAGCTCATTTGTCCCACGGCAAGCAGAGTTCTGACTGACATGTTCTAATGATCAACATTCAAGAGTTTGTTTTTTCACACACGCTCATAGAACAATGATTAATCTCAACCTTTTGCATTTCAAGGACCCTCGGTTTCATAATGCATTATATTTATAGTACCTTTATTAGAAGCATAAAGCCCTTAAGATGCATCATCTCATTTTCGAGGGGGTCCTTAGCACAAATGAACAAGCATACAATACACAAACAATACAACAAATACGATTATTTTGGGGAACACGGCCTGAAATTGAGAACCACTGCTTTAAGTTAAAAAATCACACCCAGTTTGAAGTGGGCGGTGTCTTGCTAGCTAATCACAATACTGAATGGAGTCAACCAATCATGTACAAAAAATAAATACATTTATTGAAACACTCTTTATGATGGAAGAAACCATAACTTAAAAAAAACAAATGTATGTTTTTTTTAAAGTTATGGTTTCTTATATAGGGCTATGCACATGTGTCATGTGACACTGGCCAATCACAGTCCTGAATAGACTGTGATTGGCCAATCACGGTGCAGGATTTGTTGTACAAATACATTTGTTGTACAATACATTTTTGGCCAATCACAGCGCAGGATTTGTTGTACAAATATCCAAACCTCACTTATAGGGGCGGTTTCACCGCCCAAAAAAATCACACCCAGTGTGAAGTGGGCGGTGTGGTCACAGTGGTCATCACAGTGATGGAAGTTCACTTAAAGACAAGTAATATTGTGGACCAACCATTGTACACCCCTAACTTAAAAAAAACCCATAAATGTGTTTTTTTTAAGTGCATAGTCCTATTTATAGGGCTATGCACATGTGTCATGTTTCACTAGCCAATCACAGTCCTGAATAGACTGTGATTGACCAATCACGGTGCAGGGTTAGGGGGGTACACTGGTGGCCAATCACAGCGCAGGGTTGGGGGGTGCAAATCGATTTTCATTGTGATACTGATGAATATAAACATAATGTTAGTTCCATTGATCCAATCCAGAACACAAATAAACATGCTCTGAATATGCATGGTTTTTGGACATACAACAGTACGCAGTAACAGCGTTGCATACCAGTGAAGGTCTGACGTCATGTTACAACTGGACAGTGGTGGAAAAAGTACTCAAATTCTTTACTTAAGTAAAAGTACCAATACTGCAAAATAAAAGTACTCTGTTACAAGTAAAAGTCCAGAATTAAAAATGTACTTGAGTAAAAGTACAAAAGTATTGGCATCAAAATGTACTCAAAGTACCAAAAGTAAAAGTACTAAATATTTGAAAATAGCAGATCTACAAGCTCACAACGCGTCGCGATGCGACGCGTTGTGAGCTTATAGATCGGCTATTTTCAAATAGCCTTGGTATAAAATAGGGTTAAAGTGATTAAGGTATGTTTCATTATATCATAATTTATATCTCAAAAGTAACTAGTAACTAAAGTTTTCAAATAAATGTAGTGGAGTAAAAGTACAATATTTGCCTCTGAAATGTAGTGGAGTAGAAGTGAAAGTATTGGAAATTGGAAATACTCAAGTAAAGTACAAATACCTCAAAATTATACTTAAGTACAGTACTTAAGTAAATGTACTTAGTTACTTTCCACCACTGCAACTGGATGGTGGACCTGAGATCTAACACTAGCCTTATGCATTCACAAAATACGACAAATATTCACACACAAAAAGAATGTCAACAATATGTGCAAAATATGCAGGGATTTATTTCCCAGGTCTGCTGGCTGCATGCACAAGAAATGTGGTGCTAATCGGCCCAGTGGTTTGCGAAATTAGCCGCAGAAAGACGCACACACACACACACACACACACACACACACACACACACACACACACACACACACACTTGCATGCATGCACACACGTGTGCGCGCACACACCACACACACACTTGCATGCATGCACACACGTGTGCGCGCACACACCACACACACACACGCACGCACGCACGCACGCACACACACACACACACACACACACACACACACACACACACACACACACACACACACACACACACACACACACACACACACACACACACACACACACACACACACACACACACAAGCACGCGCACACACACGCACGTGTGCCATCTTGCCATGACATAAACAAATATTGTACAATAAGATAATAATACAAGGGCACTAAGAGGTAAATAAATACTAAAGTGTAAAGAGTTTCAATTGTAGAACGTTTAAATAACCGTGTAGGCATGCAAAAACAGCCTCCAGTACACAAACATTGGTGTAGACTAGATTACATTTCTAACATAGCTGACAAGCAAGAACTTCATCTCCTCGCACACAAGGGCAAAATTATATTTGATACTGCTGCTGCTGCTGATTATTATTATTATTATGATTATATTTTGCATATACAATGATGCACATATTAATGTATGTAAAGTCAGAACTGGTCAGTACCGTTATTTCCAAGTGGATGTTGGCCAAAGCTTTCAGTACCCTGGACAGCGCTCACAGGCCCATGCAGAGGATACAGACAGTAACCAAGGAGAGCTTTCAGCACTATGGACAGCACTCAGAGACCCGTTTACAGCTGTCTCCATGGTGGTGCTTTGCATCAGTGGTTCTCAACCTTCCCAAATCATGAAAGGGTTCGTGGCTCACCCATCTGACCACTTAACACGGCAGCCATGTTAAGTGGTCAGAAGGGTGGGCTGTGTGCCTTTCCAGAGCATGTTTATTGTCTCCGCCAGGCCGAAGGCATGGCGAGAGAGTATGTTTTACCCCTTGTCCGTCCGTCCGTGTGTCCGTGTGTGTGTCCGTCTGTCACCAGCTAATCTCCGGCACCGTTGGCCCGGTCGCTCCGAAACTGTGCACACACACTCCCTGGATGCCAATTCAGAACTTCTGTCCCAAATCTTTCACATGGGCCTGTTATAGCGCCACCAGGAGGCCGATTTGTGCAAAACCCATTTTTTTATATTGCTCCTACAAATTTTATCCAAACGTCATGCAAATCAGTACACAGTATCTCTATAGTCATGTGATCAACACGGATCTGTCCGATTTCCCATATTCCATCCTCATTGCCTAAGGTTGGCTTCCGAAGTTTGCAGGATTGGTCCGTTTTGAACAAAAGCCTCAAAGTATACACACAGCTTGCGATTTCCGTGAAATTTCACACGCACATTCCCACTAGGCCGAGGAAGAAATGCCACCCTTCTCACATTGGCCTGTTATAGCGCCACCAGCAGGTCTAATTTAGCAAAACAATTTTTTGGAACAAAATGCCTCAAATCATGAATGCAGTGTCAATGCAAGAATAAATGGCACGGTTGGCACCCTTTTCACATTGGCCTATTAACTCATTCACTGCCTAGAACGACTAAAACGACTTTTGTCCTTTAAGCCCCCACTGCCAAGAACGACTAAAACGACTTTTATTTTTTTCAAAAAAAAAAAACTTTTTTTTTTTTTTTTTTTTTTTCTTATTTATTTATTTAATTTTAACCTAAAGACCAAGGAGATATGATTTGTTGAAGATCTAGACTCCAATCCACTTCCTTGTTAACTTAAAACTTAAACATTTTGTATCTTGGCTCCTGAGTACTTTCTTTTTCTATGAAAAATCTCTGGCAGTTTGTCAAACGCAAAAATAAAAAAGTTCTGGCAGTGAATGAGTTAAGGCCAGAATAACGTACCTGACCTGGCGGAGACCTGTGCTCCGAGGAGCACTTTTTCTAGTTTTATTGTGTTTTGTGGTTGTGTTTCGGCTTCGATACAAAATTCTTTAAGTAGCTAAGTCTCACAACGACAACTAATTTTACTGGGTTTTACAGAAAACATAACATATTTTTTTACATTGATATTTTGATATATATATGTTATATTATCAATAAAATCTTAGTATTATTTTTGGGGACCACTTGCAACACCGTCGGTGGTCCCTCGCCCGCAGGTTGAGAATCAATGGAGTTGAGAATATTTCAACAAACTCTCAACTGTTGCAGCCAAAAAGAGAAAGACAAAAACAGAATGTAGAATATCGTTGCTGTCGGGCAGAAACATCTCCATAGTTTTTGTCTGTAAATTAGTGTTAATATACTTCGTCATACTATTGGTGTCACACAAAAGTAGCAAAACATTCCAACAATGTACAACGTAGTTCTGATATGTTTGCTACTTTTAAATGTAATCCTGAAAAGTATAACCGTTTTTGGACATATGAGGTTTCCACCCGGCAGCAACACTACTGTAAATGGACGATTACATTAGCAATACAGAATAATACATTTATACAGCAGGATGACCAAAGAACTGTATAGTGCAAATAACAGGACATGCTACACTAAGTCCTGCTATTTGCATGTATAGCAACTCTGAGCCAGATAAAACAACAATGATAATGAGCAGGCAGAACACATGCACTCCCTTATCCTTAGTGTGAATGTATGTCCACGTGCACGTGTGTTCACATGCACGTCTTTGTCTTGTGTGTGTATCTTTATTTGCACGCGTTTTAATACAAAGCATGCACATGTCCCTGTTTAATCATGTATTTACAGTGTTTGTTTCTCTATTTGTGTGTGTGTGTGTGCGTGTGCGTGTGCATGTGTGTGTGTGTGTGTGTGTGTGTGTGTGTGTGTGAGAGATCAGCAACAGGAGGCCAGGTTGTCACATCGACCTCGCACAATGTTAGCACACGTGTTCGTGCGATGGGGTCTTTCAACACGTCTCTCATCGCTCAAGGCCTTTCTCACATTCAGGCAGTCGCACTTATGCAACCGTCACCTGTAGTCCCCGGTGTGCTCCACAAGAAGAAATGTGCGAGAGAGAAAATGAAATAAATACCTTCTCAAAGTGGGGCAGAGGGACCCCCTGGGGTCCTTGAGGGGGTTCCAGGGGGTCCCCAGCAAAATGTGTAAATGTATCACCAAAACTAGTTGAACCACTTATAACCCTATATACAGTACATTGGCTATACAAAAAAAATGAAACTTGAAAACATGTGCATAATGTTGAATATTTTGTAAACGAATTTTGATAACATAAATCTTGTATAGGGTAGAGGTTATTTCCTTTAAAACAACTGACTTCCTCATTATATTTGTACACTTTCAGAGCAAAAGAGGATTATACTGTGTTTTTGGAATCAAATCCCTTTAACCCATCTAAAGCGGGAAATAATCTGTGACATTTTTAGATTTCTTTGGCTTTTCAAAAATCGTGAACGTTTTTGCAAACCTTTGAATATATATATATATTTTTTAAAGCAAACATTTGGAACTCAAATCTTTGCTTCTGGGAATTCTACAAATGTCTGAAATGAAAATGAAAACTTGCGTTGCTATATGAGTGGTTCTCAAACGTTTCCATGTCAAGGACCACCCAAAATTATATGTATTTGGCCGCGGATCCCCATCTCAAAATATGTTGTTCCAGGGACCCCCTCCAGAGGCACAGATCAGAGTTAAAAATATTCTTTTTAATACGTATATTCAAAGATTTGCACCAAGTTTCCACAATTTTTAAAAAAAATATCCAAAAATAAATCTTAAAATGACACAGATGCGTTCCCGGTCTTAATGGGTTAAATGACTCATACATTGATTGTCTTACCACCAGCAGCTGGCTTTGCTGCGTCCTCGTCTCCACTGTGTCACAATGACAACTAAAACGCTGCCAGCAGCTGAGACCGAGCTGGAAATGAGGTAAAGTGTTTCCAAACCAGACTCCCTGACTTGTCCCTGTCTTCATGTTTGTCCCACTTTTTTCTCTCCCCCCGCATGGATATCAAGCTGCATATAAATGCCTCATTATCATTCTTCCTATGGTGAAACGTGTGTATCTGAATATGTATGTCGCCCTGTGTACATCTGTGAAAGTGACCGTGGCAGTCGGAGTGTGCGTGTGCGTGTGCGTGTGCGTGCGAGAGTGTTTAAATCTAAAAGTATAACAAGACTAAGAGTCTAAAAGTCCCACTAGTAGCAGCCCCTACACGCTGTCCTGCTCCTTACACCCAACGATATGAATTCTGGCTGAAAGGTGGCACTCAGGCAAAGGTCATGAGGAGGGGTCACATGCTTATGGTTCATTGTTTAAAAAACAAATCATCACAGTAATCGCGGAGAAAATAATGAGTTGCCGCCCTAATCTTGGTTTTTGAGCCGCTTCTTGTGGCCAACGTGGTCAACAGATGACCCAACCGACCGACTGATGGACTGCTGTAAAAAGCGTTATACTTATAGGTACAACGTTAACCATTTAAACCCTATTCTTGGTTGAGCGGTGTCCCTCAGGGCTCTATACTATTGACTTTTCTGTTTCCGCTCTACATTAAATATAAAAAAAAAATAGCGGATCTGTTTTTCTCTGATGTTGGGGTTGAAGTGGTTAAATCAACAGTGTGGTTAAGTCCCACATTTGACAGTGAGTTGGTCTGTAGTATGTCTTTGTGCGTCGCATGTCTTGTCAGATACACATGCTCCCAATGACCCCCCCAACCCCCCCTATCCCAGACCCCTTCCCAGCAGCCTTTGAGCTGATGAACATCGATTGGCTGAATTAATTGCTGTTATCAGATGTTCCTGAAGGCCACCCAGTGCTTTTATGTGTGTCCTTGCATTGACTGTATTTATGTTTGTGTCCACGTGCGCACGTACACACACGCGCGTGCGTGCGTGCGTGCGTGCTTGAGTGTATAGTGTATACATGCACGTGTCCTTGTGCTTAATGCGTTTGTGAATGTTCACCTACCATATGCATAGGGATGCTAATGGGTGTGTGTGTGTGTGTGTGTGTGTGTGTGTGTGTGTGTGTGTGTGTGTGTGTGTGTGTGTGTGTGTGTGTGTGTGTGTGTGTGTGTGTGTGTGTGTGTGTGTGTGTGTGTGTGTGTGTGTGTGTGTGTGTGTGTGTGTGTGTGTGCGCGTGCGTGTGTGCGCGTTCGTGCGTGTGCGTGTGTGTGTGTGCGTGTGTGTTCTGGCGACGATGATGCCCTTGTAGATTACATGGCGAGTGCAATCTATGCTGAGCACACTCAGCCCTCAGAGGGCGGATTATGGGATAAAGAGAGTGCTGAGCCCCTGTCACCACGCACGCACCCGCGCACGCACACACACACACACACACACACACACACACACACGCACACGCACACGCACATACACACACACACACACACACACGTTTATATTACTATACTTATGAGGACATTAACATTTCAGAACGGCAATTTTATGTACAGTATGTCATTTTTACAATGTTTTGCCATTTTAACCATAACCCAAAAGCTCAAAATTCAAGCTGTGAGCTTTTAGATCTGCTATTTTCTGTGCAAGACATCTAAGTATACTGTATATCAGGCATAACCCATAAACCCACACAGGTTTCCTTATTTTTACATATTTTTTCATTTTCTCTGTCAATATGGATGGCATTGTAAATATTGTTTCAAAGGATAATCATCCACATTGAACTGAAATGCACACCAAAAGTGTAACAGTGCACCTTTAAATTGTCACAGCCCCTGTAGTCCGGCCGACCAGGGCTTGTGTTGTGTTTTTGTGTATTTGCCTGTGTCTTCCAACAGGTGCTGTTGGCTGGGCATTGGGGTGCCAATCAGGTGCATTGGGAACGCCTGGCCCGTGGTCCCAGTGTGCCCCAATAGAGCATCGCAGTTCCCGCCCACTTCCTGGTTTTTCCTGGTGCCGGAAGGAAAAACTCAATGCATTTTTCCCATTGACATTTCCAAAAATATTTATATCAATTGATTTAAGCCTAGAATCAAGCCATCCAGGGTCCTGGTGAATCATGACCATAAAACGTTTTTTTCTGTAATTTATTTTATTTTATATTTAATTATATGATATACTATATTTAATAAATACCCTTTGTTTTGCCGTTTTCAACCAAAAAAAATCACAGAATCAAACGTTTTATGGTCATGATAATCATATCATGAAGGGGCGGGAACTGCAATGCTCTATAGAGGCTATGCGCGTGACATCATAGTACCCGGAAGTTATGCGGGAAAGCCTACTGAGTGGCAAAAAACTACTTTCTGGCCTTGTCAAGGCCAGAAAGAAGTTTTTTGACACTCAGTTGAGTGTTTTCCAACGAGTAGTTTTTTGCCATTCAGTATGGGCTGTCAGCCCATACATCCGAACAAAAAAGTCCTATCTGATTGTATTAATTACTCACCAACATGGCAGTTGTACGGAAAGCTCGAATTATCCTCTTTCTATCTGCAAAGTTTTTGTTTCATAAAAATACACCGTAGACATGTTATGAGTCACTTTCTGTCAATAAATTCCGTGCAGGTGATTCTTTTTCTAAGTGTCAGAGTGTGGAAGCGCTCGTTTTCACTAACGCAACGTCCTGCTGCCTCCTTGTGCAATTTAGAAACAGGTGGTAGGCTACGCAGGACCGTTGAGTGATTCCCAACGAGCGCTTCCAAACTCCAACGCTCCATGCTGCTCAATGTTTTGCCACTCAGTCTAGATGAGGGGGGGGGCGTTCTCCCGATGGAAAAGTGACACATGTGCATACTCTCTATAAAGGCTGGGTGTTGTTGGCTACACTCAGTAGTATATCTCTCTCTCTCTCTCTGCCTGATGGCAGCAGCATTTGGTTTCCTTTAGTTTAGCCTTTGGTTTGGTTTGCACCATTACTATGTTACCCACACATACATACAGCTAGTGCTGAGTCTGACACTACTGATTCTGCTGATTAACACACCCTAGTACACTATATATTTTGTATTATTATTATGTTTGAGTTTGTCGTTAATACATCTTGTACTTTGTGCACTTTTAAAACCGTGTCCTCCTCATTTTTGTCATGGCCTACGAGCCAGGTCGTAAACAAATCCAAAGGCTTAAACCACTGCTGGTTCTCAACTTGGGTCCGGAGACCATCAGGGGTCCCTGAGAGAGTTCCAGGGGATTCCCAGCTAAATCGTTGATATTTAGGAAACTAAATGGAAACTTTCGGGGTCTGTAACTCAGAGTGTATACATTTTGTAGGATTTGTACGGTGTAGATTGGGGTCCCGGAGATCTAATCAAATTAATGTTGACGGTGGATCAAACTGGGGGTCCTTGAAAAGAAAAAAGAGAATCACGGTCTAAGCCATGTAGTATGTGAACTACAATCATCTGCGTGCATGCATCCGTGCGTTTCTGCGTGCGTGCGCAATGCATGATATATCAGTCAATATGTTATCCTATAAAAATATCATTTAATGTAATCGTTCCGATATTGCAATTGCAGAGATATTGATCTATTTTCAAGCAGAGCACTGGATTTGATTTGGTCATGGCTACGTTAAATAAACAATGATCGATCTTATTTTTTTTTTAAATTTCAGCTTACCCCCATTACACATGAACTGCACATTAAGGCGTGAACTTGTTTTATCTATCGGCTATCGTTATCAGACCAGAAATGCAATATCTGTGCAGCTGGGCTACTATTCATTGAACAGGGGGAAAGTCAGACTGAATACACAGCAATCTAAGTGTGACCAAGCACACACACACACACACACACACACACACACACACACACACACACACACACACACACACACACACACACACACACACACACACACACACACACACACACACACACACTATTGCACGCACGCGCACACACAAAAGGAAAGGAATGGAATGCAAAACAAAAAGCAGCAGCTTATACTGTACTATATATACTGTATGACAAATAATAATGGGTACGTTTAACCACTTAATACCCAAGGGCTTAACTGGACCTGAGTTGCCTCTGTACTTGGACTGCTTTTCTTTTCATACACAAAATCTCTCAAGTGGTTAAACAAGGAAATTCTATTCGGCTTAACTTTCATTTAACTTTCACACACTGAAAAGAACTAACCCGAAGGGAGGAAGAGAGAGAGAGAGAGAGAGAGAGAGAGCGAGAGTGTGCGAGTAAGACACTGACAAAGTGAACACGTGCGCCCGTGTCACGTCCCCTGGCTTTATGATCACAGTGTGAATGGTATCTGCCACTCATAAAAAGCCAGACGCATGTCGTCCATAAATCTCTGAGGCCTCATTAACCGAGCAGGTCTCTCCTCTCCTCTGCCTGTTTGTCTCTGCAGTGCAGACCCACACATCTCAATCATGGCTGTTGTTCTCACCCTTGGAATCGATCTCGAACACACGAGCGTTCGCACACGTGCGCCCACAGGCGAGATTGTATGCACACGTGCAGGAAAGTAACTAAGTACATTTACTTAAGTACTGTATTTAAGTACGGTTTTGAGGTATTTGTACGTTACTTGAGTATTTCCAATTTCCAATACTTTTACTTCTACTCTCTGAGGCAAATATTGTACTTTTACTCCACGACAATTATTTGAAAACCTCAGATACTAGTTACTTTTCAGATATAAATTATGACATTATGAAAAATACATTAACCACTTTAGCTCTATGTTATACATAGGCTATTTGAAAATAGCCAATCTACGAGCTTGTAGATCTGCTATTTTCAAACATTTTAGTACTTTTACTTTTGGTACTTTAAGTACATCGCATCACGACGCGTTGTGAGCTTGTAGAGCTGCTATTTTCAAATATTTCAGTACTTTTACTTTTGGTACTTTAAGTAAATTTTGATACCAATACTTTTGTACTTTTACTTTTACATTTTTAATTCCGGACTTTTACTTGTAACAGAGTACTTCTACATTGCAGCATTGATACTTTTACTTGAGTACTTTTTCCACCACTGCACGCACGCATAGAAAACAGGTGCCTGCGAGATGCTCTCTCAAATAGGCACAATCCCATAAGCTCACGTACACACGCACACACCCATACATGCTATGTGCATAGACCGATTTGAATATTCAAGCTTTGATGCTGTTCATGTTGACTCTCACGTGCACACACGCACATTGTCCACCACAAAAGCACATAGCACGTGCATGATTTGAATACTCGCACTGCACAATGCATGTCGACTTTTGTGTGCACGCAAACACAAAAGGATTGCATGCCATGAGCACACGCACACACACACACACACACACACACACACACACACACACACACACACACACACACACACACACACACACACACACACACACACATGCACACGCACTTTGTCCCCCTCCACCGCGCGCTCAAGGACACTCCGTCAACATTTGCCGAGGCGCTGACGGTTTTACAGGCAAAGTTATCACCTCCTCCTCCGCCTGCTCTGCCCACCTAACCCCCCCACCACCACCACCACCACTACAACCTCACTAGTGGTGGAAGAAGTAATAGGCTACATAAGAAAAGTAGCAATACCACACTGTAGAAACACTCTGTTGCAGTAAAAGTCCTGCATTCAAAATTCTTAAAAGTACAAGCGTATTGGCATCAAAATATACTTAAAGTATGCCCGGTTTACATTTACGTTTACATTACATTTACATTTAGTCCTACAACTCTGTGTTTACTTAGTATGTTCTGTGTCTATAGATCTCAATCTGTTGATTCCCCAGCTGTTTCATGTATCTTATTCTGTAGTAGCGTTCGAGGGCTTGGCCCTTGTTTGCTATTATCTGTCTTGTCTCTCCAGCCTCCACCCTGAGTCACCTGTGTCCTGTTTGCCCCAGCCTATCCCTGTGTTGATTGTCAGTTGATTCACCTGTGTCCTGTTTGCCCCAGCCTATCCCTGTGTTGATTGTCAGTTGATTCACCTGTGTCCTGTTAGTGCTGTGTCTATTTAAACTCCCCTGTGTTGTCATTCAGAGCCAGCCAGTCATGTCAGTGTCAATATAGGAGCGTAGCGTTTAGGCTGTGACGTGAGCCTTCAGTGTTACTAGTAGAGTACCGGTGTTTTGACAGCAAATTTTGATTTAGTTTTAGTCATAGTCTTTTGAATAAAATTCCATTTAGATTTAGTCATATTCTAGTCATCTGAAATGTTTTAGTTTTTGTCTAGTTTTGGTCGACTAAATATCATAAGATTTTTGTCGACTAAATCTACAGATGATTTAGTCGACTAAGATGTATTTTGGGCGGTGCCTTGATGGCGTCATAATGGCTGATTTTACACTTGGTTGCATGCTGAAAATAATAGCCGATCTACAAGCTCACAGCTTGTAGATCGGCTATTTTCATGGCGCAACACCCATGTGCAACCAAACATAAAATGACTTGTCTTTTAGTTCTACTGGATCTCTTCTCCACTCGTCCCTCACTAACATTTTAGTCTAGTTTTTATTTGTTGACGAAATTGTCAATATATTTAGTCATCATAGCTTTGTTTTTATCTATTTTTTATTTTGTTTTCGTCAGTGAAAAAAGGAGGAGAACAACATTTTTCGTCATAGTTTTAGTCGACGAAATCAACACTGTAGAGTACTCCAGTAAATGTACGTAGTTACTGTCCACCACTCCACCAGACCATGCTGTGCGGGCCAGACGCTGTGTTGTGCAGCGCCTGGTATAATTAACCACCCACGCTCGCTGGCCTGGCCTTCACCTCACACCTCCCGTTTGAGGAGGAAGGATAGTGGGGGGGGGGGGGGGGGAGCTGGTTTCAGCTCTCTCACTCACTCACTACAGGGCACAGGGCTTGAGGGCTGTCTCATTTGAAATCGTTCATGTCAGTGAGGGCTCTGGCAGAGCCCTTCATGCCCCCTTTATGTAAGTCTGCATCGATGCAGTCTTTGCCTAAGGGAATTATTACCCACAGTTCATAGCGTTGTGTGACGTTAAACATGGCAATACCAGGGGAATCCTCCAAACATCAATTATTAAGTATGCAAATTTGGTCAGCGCATGGCGATTGGTGCGTTAGAATATCAGCAAACGGCAGTGCTTTCTTGCCGTTCTCAAAGAGAGACTGAATGGAGGAGAGATATTTATCAAAAATAAAGGACACAAGATAAGAAATGAGCACGAGGGCAACCTGTTTTTGGTATAGTTTTATTTATTGAGATGTTGTGTCTACACTTTTTTGCAGAGGTGTAAAGTAACTAAGTACATTTACTCAAGTACTGTGCTTAAGTACAATGTTGAGGTACTTTTACTTTACTGGAGCATTTCCAATAGACCATATTCACACGGCGGCCATATTGGAATTTAACATTGAAAGTGCCGCCACCCGGGGTGGCTACTTTCATTGACTTCATAGAAACATGGCCGCCGTGTGAATATGGTCTATTGTCTATACTTTTACTTCTACTCCACTACATCTCAGAGACAAATATTGTACTTTCACTCCACTACAATTATTTGAAAACTTTAGTTACTAGTTACTTTGTAGATATAAATGATTACGTTATAAAATATACAATAACCACTTTAGCCCTATTGTATAACTAGGCTATTTGAAAATACACAAGCTCACAACGCGTCGCATCGCGACGCGTTGTGAGCTTGTAGATCTGCTATTTTCAAACAGTTTTGTACTTTCCCTTTTGGTATTTTAAGTACATTTTGATACCAATACTTTTTGTTCTAGTATATTTTGAATTACGGACTTTTACTTGTAACAGAGTACTTCTACATTGCGGTATTGATACTTTTACTTAAGTACAATATTTGAGTACTTTTTCCACCACTGATTTTTTTGTATCCCTTCCTTATTTATTTCCCTGCATCCCTGCCACTATTCTCTCTCAACCTCTCCTTGGTGACTTGGTGGTCTTGCCCATGCCATTACACTCCAGGTAGGAGTTGGCACAAACTAGCGGTGTCTCTATGGTGGCACGAGGTACCAGCTGCCCCCCCCACTCCCCCATGGGGCATGCCACCACGGCTGCCCTAACTGTATTCCACCTCCTTCATTCATCCTGCAGAGACAGTGATCGAGTTTAATTGCACTAATTTACATTTAGCCTGGGTTATGTATTATTCAGAAGTCACCTTTAACCCCTATCAACACATTTTAGCATTCATTTTTACATTTCATGAACGTGGAGGCTCAGAGATGAACGTGGAGGCTCAGAGCTACGCAAAGAGGATTAAAAGTTTTGACAAATTGCTTTTACACTTTCTCGGCTCAAAACACATTGTTGGAAATATACCTGATGAATGGATAACGAATGTATCACGTGTATAGCGTTGCTTGTATGTTTCAGTGTCTTCTTCTGAGCAGTGTTGATTTTGACAGCAAATTTAGATTTAGTTTTAGTCATAGCCTTTTGAATAAAATTCCATTAAGTTTTAGTCATATTTTAGTCATCTGAAATGTTTTAGTTTTTGTCTAGTTTTAGTCGACTAAATATCATAAGATTATAGTCGACTAAATGTACAGATGATTTAGTCGACAAAAATGTATTTTGGCGGTGGCTTGATGGCGTCCTAATGGCTGATTTTACTCTTGGTTGCATGCTGAAAATAGCCGATCTACAAGCTCACAGCGCGTCGCGCTGCGACGCGCTGTGAGCTTGTAGATCGGCTATTTTCAGAGCGCAACACCCGAGCGCAACCAAACATAAAAAGACTTGTCTTTTATCTCCTCTAGTCCCTCACTAACATTTTAGTCTAGTTTTTATTTGTTGACGAAATTGTCAATATATTTAGTCTTAGTTTTAGTCATCGTAGCTTAGTTTTTATTTCGTTTTCGTCAGTGAAAAAAAGTAGTCGATGAAAATTTTTCGTCATAGTTTTAGTCGACAAAACCAACACTGCTTCTGAGACAATGAAGAAGAAAAAAAGTCACACGCTCTTGTTAATACTTTTCAGTTGTTATAAAACCCCTTGTTACAATCACTTTGAACCTGGTGTTCCTCTTTATAGGCAAAAATATCCAAAGTTTACATGACAGTATATTCTGATAAATCATTAGAGTGTTTGTTCAGTTCTTTTGTAAACTAATATTCAGGTCGGAACGCCAATTTAATCCAAATAGGATAGAGAACCATTTATCAGCTTCAATTTGATAGTGTTCCAATTCCAATTTGGTGTGTTTTTTTTGTTTGATCACTTCCAATTTCTTTCTCCTGATTGGATGAAATTGTTATCCCCGACCAGACGATGTACTTTGTTTACTAAAGAGACTGGAGAGACATGTGAGACTCACTGTTACAGATGATCAGAATATAGAGCTGTTTAACACTTAATTTAACAACAAGAAAATACCTTATGCCACCTTTAAATTCATTCTCAATGATCCCACCATGTGCCCCTTCATCAGTCTGAAACTTTAAAACACGAACAGCTGAACATTAATCAATGTGACTGCAGTAATGTCATAGTTATATGTAGAAAATGAGTGGGATTAGCCTCATCTGTGCTCGGTGCTCAGTCAGTGCTCAGCTACAGGTCAGCGTTCTGTCCCCAGAGTCAGAACTAATCGTGGAGAAGCAGCGTTCAGGTTTTTTTCTGCACCACATATCTGGAACAAACTCCCAGACAAACTGCAGGTCTGCTACAATTCTCCGTTCTTTTAAATCAAAGCAGAAGACATGTTTGCCGCTACCTTTTATGTATCAGACGTATTTTTATTTTCTAGTCTCTTAACTCTTTAACAACTTATATTAATTGTATTCAA
Source organism: Gymnoscopelus braueri (assembly GCF_963280865.1). Taxonomy (NCBI): domain Eukaryota; kingdom Metazoa; phylum Chordata; class Actinopteri; order Myctophiformes; family Myctophidae; genus Gymnoscopelus; species Gymnoscopelus braueri. The sequence goes on along the minus strand of NC_137625.1, from coordinate 8,571,725 downwards.
ATGTCCTTATATAATGACAGTGTTTATTTTGCTGCTCTTATTGTAGTTTATGTACATTTTATAACCTAATGCCTAAAATCAAACATTTTGACCTCAGCTCAACCATATGGAACCAAAATACCTAAATACAACCATTTTAACACATGCGTTCCAATTCTGTGAATGTCAGGATAAGTGACCATTTGGCAAAAACAGGCAAACATTGGGTGAAAATACAGGCAATCATTGACTGAAAATAGGTGAACATTCAGCGGATATAGGTGAAAAATATTATACAACTCACAACAATATTTTAGCAATTTGACGTATGAGTAAATATGTTTTAAGTGGATAGATTATACTGTACCTGAACTCAACCATGATGTATCAAAATCCCTAAACACAACTATTTCAATATTATACCTGAACTTAGGGCATGCCTGCTCGGCTCTGGCTGCTGTGCAATGCATCATGGGTATATCATAATCAACTTGATTATGGAATGAATGCAGTACTTTCTAAAATATCTAAAAGACAATAAATTAATGTCTT
>NC_137625.1:8536194-8568694 GCF_963280865.1 Gymnoscopelus braueri | reverse complement strand
CGTTCTACAAAGTAATGTACTGTAACTCTGGAAGTGTAAAAACGTACCCTTAGGGGGCCATTTTTTTACTATTAGTCTCGATTAAGCAAAGTACAGAGGGGAGCAGACTGCCTCATATCTGTATTTATTAATTTGTTTACTTACTTTCTTATTTATTTAACAACAAAACGACTGCCTGCCTAGCAAAGCCCAGTGATTGAACAAGTTGGTGCAATGACTCCATGTTCTGGACACTTGTATCTGTCCGTCCGTCCACCCGTCCGTCCGTCCGCTAAATCACTGTATTCTGTAAAAATGCTTTGTAAAATGTACTTTTATGAAAATGTCTTTCCATAATGTAAATGTTGATGTTTTGCGTTTGATGTTTTCTTGCACTTGACAAGCCTCGAGTTTGATCATGTTTTCTACACGCACATCTTTTATTTTATTTATTCAGTTTCATACAAAGCACTTTGTAACATTTTGTTTTCTATAAGAGCTATATAAATACCATAAACCAAAAAAAAAACATAAAACCACCATTTGTCTTCTGACGTCCAGGAAAATTTACCTCACAATGTCCATTTTTCAGCTATCTAAAAGTGCATTATTATTATTATTACATATATTTTCTTTTCTACTACAACATCTGCCAGTGACAGCCGCTGTCCCTGCGAGCTGCTATTCACATTATTCCTCCCCTCCCTGCTGCTTCTGAAATCAACACTTTATCAGCATCACAGCGAGGAGGTATAGATGGGAAATGAAACCTGAGGTCTGTCAAATTGGAGTGAATGAAGACAGGAAACAAGTGACAAGGGGTGCTGTCATGTGGAACGTCATGACAATAACATGTTACTGAGAAAAAAATCAACCCCCACGGTGGCATAATTAAATGCATTGCTCGCTTCCATTCAAAGAAACTGTAGGCGTGTATGCGTGCAGATGTGGGTGATGTTCCTCATTTATGTATTATTATGTCTTAGTGGGTGTCTGCTTTGATGGAAGAATTACTCCGAATTCAGTAAAAGTAGCAATACCACAATATACAAAACCTCTGTTACAAGTAATACAATAAATGACATGTATTCCAAATAAAGAACATTCTTATCAAAATATTCTAGTAACCAAAGCTGTCAAATAATTCTAATGGAGTAAAAAGTACATTATCTGCACCTTAAAAGTGCAATACTTGAGTACATGTACTTAGTTATCTTCCACTACAGCACAGATGTGTTACTCATGTACGTATGTGTGTCTGTGGGTGTTTGCAACGGCGTTATAAATACATTCAAGCACATGTTCCTGTGTAAAACACGGCCTGAAGGTAGCGTTTAATTGCGACTTCCATGTTCTCGCCTTCGTTTTTTTTAATGTAAGCTGTTCCTCCCACATCGGTGGTGAGCCCGCAGCCATCTCCGCCAATCAGAGACGATGTGAGTTAACGGTGTTAACGCGAGCATCTGTCCCGACTCAACTGGCTGGATCCAATATGGCGTCGCAAATCGTTCCAGTGCGTTTAACTGCACAGTGAGTAATGGTCTACTGCCCTAGTTCGAGCCATTAGATTAACTGAGACAAAGCAGAAGAAAAATATAATTAACCCATTAATACCTGGAACGCATCAGTGTCACTTTAGATTTCTTTGGCTATTCAAAAATAGCAGATATACAAGCTCATAGCGCGGCACCGAGTGCCGCGCTATGAACTTGTAGATCTGCTATTTTTGAAAAATCGTGAAAAAATATTTTTTATATTTTTTTCAAAAAACTGTTAGGATTTTGATTTTTTTTAAAGAATCGCCTCAGGTCTTAAAGGGTTAAATAAGATCATATATCGTTGCTGTCGGGCGGAAACCTTGCATGCCCATGTTTCAAATATACTTTTTTTCCCTGTAAATTAATGCCCTATACTTCATCACCACAATAGTGTCACACAAAGGTACAGTAGTGCAAATAGCAGATGTGCGTCACTATTGAACTTTTTTATAATAACGAAAAGTAACGTTTTTTTGGACATACAAGGTATCCTATCCATCACAAGCACAGACAATTTGAACATTACGGCTTGGCTGTGTCTCTGCTCTCTTGCACAAGCATACCGTTCTTTGTCTGCGACGCTGCACCAAGGCTAAAAGTCACGACCGAGATTTGTTTTGAGGCAAGCGGCCGTGGTCCCGTGAAACCTTCGCGCTCGTGCTCGTTTGTGCACACGCACGCGGGCGGCAAGAGCTGGATTGTGGTGAGCTTTTGTTTTCCCCGCACCGCGCAGGAGGACAAAACAACAATGATCGCGGCGCGATCACCACTGATCCGAGCGGTAACGCGCGCGTGGACCGCTTACCGTCTGTCACGACCTTTAGACCTGAAGACGATTCTAAAACATTCTTTTAAATCCTAACAGTTTTATGAAAAACCTATGTTTCTATGTCAGTGGTTCTCAATCTTTTTCATGTCAATGACCCCCAAAATGATTATGTATTTGGCCGTGGACCCCCATCTCAAAATACGTTGTTCCAGGGACCCCCACAAGCAAAGATTTGAGTTACAAATGTTGTGGTTGTATTGAGACATTTAGAGCCTGTGTCTAGGCTGGACACAACCTTTGACACGATCCTGTTTATGGTTTGACAAAATTTTACCTGAATGTAAATAGCAAGCAGGTTGGCTCAGAGATAATAAAAATAAAAAAGAAGTCAGCACTTGCGCTGGAGACAAGGGTTCAAATCCGGGGTAGAACAGGAAAGTTACATAGTGCAGCTTTAATAATAAGAAAAGCCCTGCATTCTGAACCCCTATAATGAAATGAACCAAACTACGAATCTGTGCGTGCGTGTGTGTGTGTGTGTGTGTGTGAAATAATTTATTTTCCGTCTCTCTCTCTTTCTCTATCTCTTTCCCCCTCGACAGGGGGGGGTAGTGGAGGAGGGAAGAAGGGCGAGGAAAAAAAGGGGGGGACGATAAGGGACGATAAGGAGGGCAGCGAGCGGTCGCGCCTCGAAAACAGTTTTCCTTTTTCTGTCCGAGGCATTTTTTTTACTGAAAAAACATCCCCCAGGTGTAGCACTTATTATGGAGCACAAAATTGCCTAATGCGCGTATTTCAACTGCTAATGCAGCAGACCGCCAGGAAGACAAGAGGCACAATAAGACCTGTAAGCACTATTAAAGTAATTAGATGCCGATGCTGGAAATAACACCGCACAGGGCAGTGTATAGGCACTCAAACCTCCCTTGTGCACACACACACACACGTTTGTATTACTATACTTGTCAGGACATCAACATTTTAGGACAACGATTTTATTAATGCCATAAAAAATTGCCATTTTAACCCCAAACCTAAAGCCGAAAATAGCCGATCTATGACCTTGTAGATCTGCTATTTTCAGTTCACCTTACCAGCACACAACTAAGTGTACAAATCAGACTCAGACCTTAACCTATAGACCTTAACCTCTTAATGTCTAATCGAACATGTGTGCACGCGCGTACACACACACACACACACACACACACACACACACACACACACACACACACACACACACACACACACACACACACACACACACACACACACACACACACACACACAGTTCAGTTGTTGTTTAAAAGAACCTCTTGTGTGTCATTTCGCAGTGCACCTCACTCCGGACCGTTATGCCCATGTATTTCAGAGAGTATTCACACAAATAGAGGGAGATTATATGACAAAGTGTGGTTGATTGCCACATTCAGCTGGATAGCGCTCGGTAAACGGTCAGGTGCAAATTAGCAGAGGCAGTCAACTGCAACTTCAAATGTATTGTCACTCACATCACAAGTTTCCAGGTGTGAAAGAGTGGGTGAATTTTTTTATTTATTTTTTAGTACAAGCTCCGATGATTTGCAGTGTGGCGGTGCTGGAGATGAGATGACAGTAAATGCCGCAAGGACACACAGAGATTGCCGAGAGGTCTAGATCTAGAAGACCTACAGTATATAGAGTGATGAGAAAAATGTAGCCTATAGATTAACCCATTAAGACCTGGAACAGTGTCATTTTTTTATTTGAGCTAAAAAGCATTATTTTACACTTTGGGCTATTCAAAAATAGCAGATCTACAAGCTCATAGCGCGGCACCGAGTGCCGCGCTACGAGCTTGTAGATCTGCTATTTTTGACAAATCGTGAAAATGTGTGCAAATCTTTGAATATATATATTTTTAAAGCGAACATTTTTAACTCAAATCTTTGCTTCTGGGGGGTCCCTGGAACAACATATTTTGATGGGGGTCCGCGGCCAAATACATATCATTTTGGGGGTCCTTGACATGAAAAAGATTGAGCACCACTGATATAGAAACATACGTTTTTCAGAAAACTGTTGGGATTTAGGAGACATGTAGAATCGGCTTCAGGTCTCAATGGGTTAAGAGGTCACAAGATAAATCATAGAGGACCTTGAACATCCCACACAACACTCCCGACTCCTGTATATATAAGCTCCTTGCAACTCCCAGCCTATACACACTATCTGGCGGTGTGTCTGGGTAAATAGAATCCTAGCACCACAGCTGGCATATCACAGCCCACATTGTTGTGCATGTCCCAGGTGAACGCGCCGCCACAGACACACACAGGCCCAAAGACCACATTCGATGCACTAAACAGGAGGTTTTGTTTAGAGTTAGCACATTTCCAGAAACTGAAAAAAAATAAAAAAATATATATACACAATGTATGTTCGTGTCATCTGTAATGCAAGGCACTACATTCTTATCCTGCCATCTGTGTTCGGGAGTTTCGCAGTGTGACTCCTAATGCATTTATCTTACTGAGGAAATTAAATCATCTCAGTTGGAGTTGCATCGAATGCTTCCAAATATGGTTCAGCGTTGTGTTATTTAATTAACCGATTTCAGCATCACTGAATTAAAGGGATAGTTCACCCCCAAAAGGATATTTCTTTAGTTTTTTATCGCGTTCCTAAGCCAATAAGCAGCAAACTAAAAAATACCCATCGATTAAAAAAAAAGTAATTTTATGGGTGAACTATCCCTTTAAGGTTTGCTTAAAGTGCAGAATACGGACATATTACCCAATTGGCAGGTGTCTTAGCATGTAAGCTTGCTGCAAATTAGCTGTTTCTGTTCTTTGCACCTATCGTTGTTATCGTGCAGAAACCGTGTATCTACATATTTATTTTTGGGGGGAAATTGATACCCTAGTTCCCTGTTCAAAAGTATCACACAAAAGTAAAAGTGGTAAAGTATGTCAAGAGCTTGATACTAACATTGGATCCATCTTATTTTTTTAAATTCCTGGAAAGTTATAGTTTTGGACACCTGACAGATACTATATTGTTTTGTACATTCTGTAGATAGTGATTCTTCTAAATATATCATTAGCATATTTGTAGTCTAGTGATGATTCTTTTTAATAGCACATATTTCAATTTGTATCCCAGTGACGATTCTTTTTAAGAAATACTATATAATATACGTGTGAAATGTAATGCTGCTTCTAAAGCACCTTTGTGCCACATTCCATGCATGTAGGCCTACCGATTGAGAGAGGGACACAAATTGAGATTTTTTTCTAAACGAGACAGTAGTGAGAGACACAGAGATAAAGAAAGAGAGAGACAGGAAGAGTGGAGACATGGGAAAGGTAGAGAGAGAGAGAGAGAGAGAGAGAGAGAGAGAGAGAGAGAGAGAGAGAGAGAGAGAGAGAGAGAGAGAGAGAGAGAGAGAGAGAGAGAGAGAGAGAGAGAGAGAGAGAGAGAGAGAGAGAAGAGAGGAGAGAGAGAGAGAGAGAGAGAGAGAGAGAGAGAGAGAGAGAGAGAGAGAGAGAGAGGGGAATGTACAAGATTAAAACAAAAACAATATAACAGGGGAATAAGGAAGGGAGATAGCGGCTAAGGAAGTGAAGGAGTGTGGGCGAGTGATTTATGCCCGGAGAATTCTCGGTCTCCCCGGGAGCCTGCCTCTGCCTGCTCCCTAGTCCCTACAATGTGAGACACAGGGGGGCTCCACACAGGGGGGGGTACAGTAAATTATCTTTAAAACATGTGAAAAAGTGTGTGTGCGCGTGCGTGTGCATGCGCGTGCGTGTGTGTGTGTGCAAGCATAACTCCTGTATTCAGTGGTGGAAAAAATCACACGTTTTACTTAAGTCAAAGTATCAATACTGCAATTTAGAAGTACTCTATAAAAGGTAAAAGTCCGGAATTCAATAGTACAAAAGTATTGGTATCAAAATGTACTTAAAGCACCAAAAGTAGAAAGTATACTCATTATGCAGAATATCCTGTTTCACAAGTTTTCAAATGTATACAAATCTTTTGAAAATAGCAGATCTACAAGCTCACAATGCGTCGCATCGCGACGCATTGTGAGCTTGTAGATCGGCTATTTTCAAAAGGCCGAAACGTATAGGGCTGAAGTGGTTAATGTATTGTTTTGTAATAATAATCCAAATCTACAAAGTAACAAGTAACTCAAGTTTTCAAATAATTGTAAAAGTGGAGTAAAAGTATAATATTTGCCTCTAAGATATATCGTGGAGTAGAAGTAAAAGTACCAAAAATTGGAAATGCTCCAGTAAAGTAAGAATACCTCAAAATTGTACTGAAGTACAATACTTGAGTAAATGTACTTAGTTACTTTACACCACTGTCTGTACCTCAATGCAAGTGGGAGGGTATGTGAGAAATCAGGGAGGAGAAAATGTGATCAAATTGAGTGAGAGCAATTCCAACCCACAGCATAAGTAGGCCTATACATACTCACTAACCAGCAGAGACACCCGGCTGTCTCAGCAACATGTATAATCTAATAACACATTCTGATACGGTTTTAATATAATCTTAAAGAGCTGGCTGAATAGCAGCTGGACCTAAGCATCGATTGGAAGCTGTGAATAATTCTACACGTTATCTTAACCCATTAAGACCTGGAAACGCATTTTTTTATTTGAGCTAAAAAGCATTACTTTACTCTTTGGCTATTGAAAAATAGCAGATCTACAAGCTCATAGCGCGGCACCGAGTGCCGCGCTACAAGCTTGTAGATCTGCTATTTTTGAAAAATCGTGAAAATGCACGCAAATCTTTGAATATATATTGTTTAAAGCGAACATTTTTAACTCTATTCTTTGTTTCTGGGGGTCCCTGGAACAAAATATTTTGTGATGGGGGTCCGTGGCCAAAGACATATAATTTTGGGTGGTCCTTGACATGAAAAAGTTTGAGCACCACTGATATAGAAACAATAGTTTTTCAGAAAACTGTTAGTATTTAGAAGACATTTTGTAGAATCGGCTTCAGGTCTTAAAGGGTTAAACGGTACACAGTAAATAGAACATTAATTAAATTAAATGGGCTAAACTGCAGCACGTGCGGTTTACATTTCTGACCGATAAAGTATTCAATCAATCAATCGATCAATTAGTTGATTCCATTTACAGTACCCAGGTTTTGTTTTTGCATTTGTTTAGTTTTTTGCTATTTCATTTTAGTATGTTGGAAATTGTATGAATGTATTTATTCTAGATTAAAAATGTTCTGTATGTCTCTGCCACAGCACACGGGTGAGACCTGCCTGCAGCACCTGCCATGTTCTCAACCAACTCCCTCCATATACTGCTGGGAAATCCCAGGGGGACTACCATTTAATTTAATTAATGTTCTATTTACTGTGTGCTGTTTAAGATAAAGGGTAGGATTATGCACAGCTTCGAATCATTTAAACTATGCCGGGTGCATTGCAGTGACAAGTTACAAAATCCATCATCTTCTATTTATTGACGGCAAATACATGCGCTCAATAAATAGAAGATGATGGATCAGTGAGTGCTGCTGTTCTGTTTGTTCTATTTATACTGTGTCAACAACAACGGCAGACACTTATTATTATTATTTATTTATGGGTATGTGATAAACTCGGCGGCCCAGCTGCATCAGAACTTACTTGGATAACCTCGGGCAATCACGAATGCCAAGGTGGTAATTTATATGTAGGCCTATTGAGACTTATAATCATATTGATATTTGTTTTGTGTTATTGAAGCCAAAAATCTGTCAATATCGCTATATTCTAATTAGGGCTGGATCCAATCATCTAAAGGTCCAAATATTCATCCGATATATCAATGTTCGGATGTCAGTTAAATGTTCGCTTATTTGTTTAATTTATTTTCCCCGCGAGGCCGGAGCGACCGAAGTCGAGGGATTATGTTTTAGCTTTTGTTTGTTGGTCCATCCATACACAGTGACTTCTTGGGACAAATGTGACCAAACATCAAACGTTTGACGGGACAGGGGTCCTCTGGGGGTCATCTGACGACGTATCAGTCACTTCCGCAGGGTGACAGCGTGGCACGAGTCGCCGTGCTGAACGTCGCGAAGTCCACTTCAGCCGACTCGGCGTCGCTCGAAATATGTCCCGATAGAGAGAGAACCGTGGGAGTGAGAATGCGTTGGTCCATCTGTCTATCTGTCCATCTGTCATCAGATATTTCATATTGGCCGGAGTGGCGAGGCAGGAGTGGCCCCACACACACACACACACACACAGTTTTTTCTTATTTTTTTTATTTGGTAGAGTAGGAATGGTACTATAGGTAGATTATATTTTATTTTGGTTTTATTCTATTATTATTTCTCCAATTATTATTTTACTGAGGAAATGGAGATTCAGTAACATTATGGTCTGACTGAAAGTCGGAAATTATCATGTTCTTGTCTTGTAATTGTCTGTGTTAACGTAATGTTTTTGTGTGGACCACAGGAAGATTATCGGCTGTTATGCAGCAGCTAATAAAGTCAATAAACTCAACTCATACCAATTTTTTTTTTTTTTTTTTTTTTTTTTACAGTGCATTGCTCCTACTCTCCCCCTCTAGCATTTTCCCCCCTGCTATAGCCAGGTCAAACATACATCATACGGACAGTTGGCCGCTGTGCCCCGGTACACTGTTGACAGGTAAGGAGAGAATAACAGGGTGTGATGAACAGAGAGAGAAAGACTCTCCTTGATTCTCTTTTACTCGTCCCTGTGATGGTATCTTTATTGACCCTATTGTCTCACTTTAAAGCATGGCCCCTAACGGCAGTCATTATTATTGGAAGTCGTAGGTTAGTAACAGTATACTGCTTCTTGTAGTAGTAGTAGTAGTAGTCAGTGGTGGAAAACATACTCAAATGTTTTACTTAAATAAAAGTATCAATACTGCAACGTAGAAGTACTCTCTGTTACAAGTAAAAGTCCGGAATTCAAAATGTACTTGAGTAAAAGTATGTTTAACATATATGCACATATATGTGCATATATGTTAACATACATGTGCTTATATGTAAAACATATATGCTCATATATGTATTTAATATGTTACATATATGTTTATTTACACATCAGCAATATATGCATGCCTACATAAAGCCAACCACATTAATATTGACATCCTTCCCATCACGTGGGCATATTTTTAATATGTATCCAATACAGTATGTAAAACTGTGTAAAACTTATAATAACAATTTAAAAATAGCTGATTTACAAGCTCACAACACATTGCATCTGATTTGGTAGGTCTGCAAGTTTTGCTATTTATTGTATAAAGTATATAGAGACTTATTTTCTTAACTTGATTATTCTGCCTTTGGTGACATTTGAGTTCTGTCAGCTTTGAATCCATGTACCCAGCCAGCCTTTGGTAGTGTGTGGCCCCTTCTTCTTCTGGGTTGTCTCTACAGAGAAGAGAAAAGGAGATAATGAGAAAACATGAGAAAAGATAATTTAAAACATTAAATTGGAATTTGAAATGTACAAAATTATTGCCATACAAATTTCACCCATTTACACACTCATTCATACACCGATGGCGGAGGAAACCATGCAAGGCACCTGCTCATCGGGAGCAATTAGGGGTTCAGCGTCTTGCTCAAGGACACTCCGACACTAACTCTGGGGGAGCCCGGGATCGAACTGGGAACCTCGCAGTTGCCATCCGGCCGCTCGACCGGCCACTCTACCCCTGAGCTCACTGTCAGTCGGCAGATCATGAGTGGTGGTGGTGGTAAAAAGTACAAAAATACCTCAAAATTACCTCAGAATAATCAATCAATAAATAGACGTTGTGAGGAACCTTTTTCCTGGTCCTCACCAGAAAAATGGTTCAGAGTTGAAAAAAGGTTTTTAGAGGTAATGTTTACAAGAAAAAGATTCAGACTGGGGTTAGGATTAGGATCAGATGTTAGTAGTAGGCCTACCTGTAGCTGTACTTGTAGAAGCAATAGTTTTTTCTAGGAGTAGAATTGATAGTGGTGATAAAAGAAGTAGTAATAATAATTGCGGTAGCTGTCTTTTCTGTAGCCCACATTAGTAATAATAATAGCAGCGGTAATTAACAAATGCACCTGGGGTTGCAAACCCTGTTCACAGCAACACCTCTTGTCGGTAAGTGACCTTGCACTTTGATCTTTTTATTATTTTAGCGGCTGCTCGAACTCAAACCATTTACACAGTAATCTCAAATAAGGCAGCCTACTGATCATTCCCACCAAGTTTCTGTCAGATCTGCCCATCCCTTTTTGATTCAGACACTGACCTTGATTGTGATTTTTACGGTTTTACCCTTTCGACAAGAAAGTTAATCATCTATCTAATCAAGGGCAGTGTATTGATCATCCCCTCCAAATAGCAGGAGAATCTGCTCATCCATTCCCCGGATATCAAACGAAGTTAAGAAACAGCTAGGGCTCCTTTATAAAAAGAGAACTATTTCTCAGTGGGACTTCCTGGGAAAATGAAAAAACAAAAACAAAACAACGCACACACACACACACACACACACACACACACACACACACACACACACACACACACACACACACACACACACACACACACACACACACACGCACTCAAACAAACAGAGCCATGCATTGCTGCAGACAGGGTAATGACAATAGCAGTATACTGTAGGTGTTGTAATTGCTGTCACAGACGGTGAACAGAAACAGCGTGGTGTTTGTTTTAACCAGATATGAAATATAACAGCAGTGGACAACAGGACAGTGGTACATTTAAACAGGTATACGCTTTTATGTGTGTAAACCAAAAGGAGGCACACCGCTGACTGCTTGCTCTCCCCGTGCAGTCATGTGCAGCGGCATAAACGTTGCTCATCAGATTAGTCTTAACTGCTTCAGTCAGCGGGAGAGAAACACATATGCATGCTCTCAGCGGGAGGGGGAAATGGCACTCCATGCAGACATCACATGCACGTATGCACACATGTATGTGTACACACACACACACACACACACACACACACACACACACACACACACACACACACACACACACACACACACACACACACACACACACACACACACACACACACACACACACACACACACACACACACACACACACACACCTTTGGATCTCTGTATGAAAGAGTACACATGGTGAAAGGTGGGAGCTAAATAAACATAATCCATCAGATGCCAGAGAGAGATGAGTGGCTGGCAGTTGTCAGTACAGCACATCGATACATCTCAAACATTGACAGAGGGTAGAGTTAGTGGAGAGAGACACACGCTCGCGCTGTGTTCTCAAGTGATCGTTTGTATGCACGGAGGTATGCGCACACGAGACACAGGCGGAACTATGATGAATCAGTAACAAAGACAGAAAGGTTTAGCCTTTTTTTGTGAGCAGTTTTAGGCATACTGTGGGCATACTGAATACACATGTTCAAATTCCACCCTTCAGGAAAGCACTTCAGAGCACTGCACCGTGGAACCTCCAGACACGCTAGTAACAACCTTTTTAGGGCCCACTTGAACATCTTGAAAGCATTCGGGGCCCACCCATCTGACCACTTAACTTACAGACTGTCAGCTAACATATTGAGTGTTGAGTGGCCAGGTGGGTGTGCATGTATTTTCAGAGCATGCTTATTCTAATTATATAATAAATACATTGATTGTGTTCTGTCTTGGATAAAATACAGAGATACAGAGTGTTTGTTCGGTCACAGGGGTCTCTCCAGCTCTTTAGTAAACAGAATATAGTACATTTTTCAGGTAGGTGACAACATTTAAGCCAATCAGGAGAGAGCACTGAAAATGCATTTTTCTGTTTAATAAAGAGCTGGAGAGACATGGGAGACTCCTTTTACTGAACAAACACTCGGAATATAGAACTATTTAACACTTATTTAAACAAAAGTAAATCACTTACCCTACCTTTAACGTTATATTATAATTTCATTCTTAGTGTTTTGCTAATTATTTGGGGGCCCACTTGCAATACCCTCACGGCCCACAAGTGATGATGATGATGGTGATTGTAATTATTATATTATTATTATTATTATTATTATTATTATTATTATTATTATTACACTTATTATTATATTATTATTAGTATTATTAGTATTATAATATAATGCACAAATTAATGTGGACAGAGCTTGCAGCCCCATGCATAGCACCATGGACAGAGCTTGCAGGCTCTTACAGATGTACAGTATATAGTAGTCAAACAGAGCTTTCAGCACCATGGGCAGCGCTCTCAGTCCCATGCACAGCATTACAGTAGCCAAAGAGGGGACTCACTAGAAATGAGGCGTTTCAGCATGACTCTGGCTGAGTGGCAATTCTGTTTGATGTAGCTAGCTAGCACACTAACATTAGCTAAACCAACTTAACATATCATTTTGGGGGTCCTTTGACATGAAAAAGTTTTAAACCACTGGTTTACGGAACAGTCTCGGGCACAGGTGAAGACAACATATTCCTTAAAGGGGCGGCCATAGCTGAGTGGTTAGTGAGCCCGCCTAGGGAACCAGAGGCCCTGGTTGCCCCAGGTTCGATTCCAGGCTATCCCAGCATATGTGCCGATGATATGAAATTTGTCCCTGAGCAAGACTCTTAACCCCAATTGCTCACAGGTTCTCATTGGAAACAAGACCGCAAGGACTTTCATGAACGACCTGTTAAAAGGAATTATCCTTATCCTTATCCTTATCCTTATACGATCATGGAATATCCAACCCAGCACCGAAATAACTGCAAGGCAGAGAGAAAGAACAATGCCTCCAGCAATCCACCCCGGGTGGATTTTTGGAGCTGTAGGTGCAGGTGTAGGTCCAGGTATAGGTCCAAACGGGTTGGAAAATTGATCACTCTGCTGAACACTGACTGGGTTACTCATTTCACAAAATAACTGTTTAACCTTCTTCCCTTCCTCATCATTGATGATGTCCAGCTGTTCAGGGGTCAGTCCAGACACCATCCATTGCCCTTCATCTTTCTTCCAGCGATAGGTGACCGGAGCTGCACCTGTGATGTCCCCATTATAGATCAGTATGCAGTTGGTCGACTGAAGTGAACAATCCGCTGGTGGCTTGATAGCCACCGATGGCTTCGGGACTTTCTTGATCACTTCAACTTCGTACGTCTTGTCCTGCACTCGACCGTTTACCTCCACAGAATATGTCCCACTGTCTTCTCTTGACATGTTCTTGATGACCAACATTCCAGTTGCTTTAGTCAATTCTGTGCGTTTTTTGAATGGCCCGTAGTAATCCACCTCAGGACCAAAGCCCTCATCCCATTCTGCCACTTTATTTGGGCCAATCTTCCACAGGACGCCAGTTATGTTTCCAGTAACAGAGGTAGATTCTGGAAGCAATTTAAGGGCTCCTTTCAATGGTATTAGTAACATCTTGTTGGGCTGATGAGTCCAGCCGTTGCCAACGCGCAGACGGCTTACAGAGCTCTGAGGTGACTCGCCTTCATGTTGATGATCGCCTTATCGATTTCCTAAGCTTCAACAGGAGGATAATTAACACAACAGCAACATAACTGAACTGACTGACAACTGACAACCACTTCTTTTATATTCTCCAAATCTGAGCATGGATGATGTCATCCACTAGACTCTTTTAGAGTCAGGCCATCTAATAAGGAAGTGAATGATGGTGGAATCGGGCTGAAACCATGTCCAAATATGGAGTCATATGTCATAGATAAGTCATACTGTAAGATGACTGGTGTCATGTCTAGACTAGTTACCAAATAAAATCAATCCATCCAATTATATTACTGATGATGCTGGAATAACACACATATTGTTGCTTACTTCTTAATCTTTATTTATTGATAATTGTCTCCGCCAGAGGTGGAGAGTATGTTTTCGTTCTTGTCCTTTCCGCCAGAGGTGGAGAGTATGTTCTCGTTCTTGTCCTTCCGTGTGTCCCCCCGTCTCAGCCAAGCTAACATTGGTCAAGTTTCGCGTGACACGTGACAATATTGTTGTCACCAATGCTCTGATTGGCTAGCGAGACGCATGATGACATAGAAACCTATAAATAGGTGTGTCACTTCAAAAAATCATTTATATTTTTGAAGTGAGCTTCCATCAGCCAAGCTAACATTGGTCAAGTGACAATATGTAATATAAATAGGTAAGACAGGATTAATCAGGAACAGTACTGGCGGAGACCTGTGCTCCGAGGAGCACATTTTCTAGTTAAGATTATGTATTTATTTGACTTATTTTACTTAACAACAAGGCAAGAGTGTCAACAAGTGTGCCGTCCGAGTTGCATACAGGTAAGGTTGGGATTTTTCCTGTATGCATTTTATGCATTTAACAGTGGCGGCACGCATGCCTTGTTTTTGACCACCACCACTTTTTGTTTTATTTTTTATATGCGACACGTTGGGCCGTGTTCATTTCTCATGCTCTCCTGGATCTATGGGTCTCCTGTGAAATGTCTCCCCATAGGGTAACAACTTTCTATGGGTCACAAAGGCTCCACCGTCGGCTGGAATGTGTTCTGTTTTGTTTTGTTTTTACAGCTATGCTTGTATAGCTTTTCTAAGATGATTTCATCACAGATGCAGACGCTGTTTCTGTTCATAAAGATGCACGCATCGACGGAGAGTAACAGAACGGCATATCAATTAATATTCCGGGTCAAATCAATAACTTTGCGCTTGACTGTACATTATCTCAGCAAATTAAATAAGTTGCAACGGATGTATTCGTTTTGCCCATGCTTTTCCAGTTATTGTAGTTCCAGTACAGAAGCCTCATCGCCCCCGCACCTCCTCTCATTCACATCACTATGTTCAACCCAAATGCTTGTCGCTGGGACGCATCTGACTGCTGAGTTTTTGAGCTAGAGAAAACCTTAGAGGACACATGACACAGACTTCAGCATAAACATTTGTAGGTCATTTCCGTTACTTGTCTATGTGGTTAAATGTGCAGGTTTCTCAAGTGCCTCGTTAATTAGCCCACTTGTCGCATCGAAGCAGCAGGCATTTGTTTAAAATATATCCGCGCTGGTTGTAGCTGGTATAGTAGAGCTTTCCAAATGTAGAGCTACATGCGCAGTGAATTCCAGCTGTAATATCTCCGTCCGAATCACCTGCTACTGTATGCCTACAATGAGGAGCGATGATTAGGGAGTGGGTGGTAACTAACGCTTGCTGCAGATTGCGACCCACGCTGACTTCATTTTTCAGAAAAAGACAGCGGCCGGTGGTGTTGTGTCACTGAAACAACGACTGATAGACAGACATAAAGAACAAGTCCACGAACAGCAGCTCGAGTCCTTGAGCTGTTCGTGGTTGTAAATAGCCACGGTGACACTGTCAATCTCAGACATAGACCGGTGGGATTTCTGAAATATGTGATTGTTAGAGGCATTTGGGGGTAAAAGTTGGGAACAAGGCCATTTTACATAATTCAAGGGTGCTGAATCAGAAAAACACTGTTCCCAAGCAAAATTCTTAGTGCTTAACCTCCTAATTTGCATATCAAAATGGCTGCCGATTTTGAAGTATTTCTTAAACAACTCTATAACAAAGCAAGCAAATCTGACAAATAAAGTGTATATATTTATGTTCTGAGGGTCATACAATGTGTGGAAGGTATTTGTAATGTAATAAATGTAAATAAATGTAAATAATGTAAATAAATATGCAAATTAGAGGCCACCATTACATAAAATGATTTACCGTAGTACTCAAACGGGTCCATGTGTATCCCCCTTATTTTGTTTCTGCTTATCTGTATTTTTGCCATCCTTAGGACATCTAAAATACATACTTTTTCCCCATGCTAAATGTTTAGTTTTTGACCTTCTAAACTGCATATCTGAATGGCTGCCAAATTGGCAAATTCGCACCTTTATCTTCAATAACTCTGTGGCCAGGCAAGCAAAATTGACAAATTAAGTGTCTATATACATTTTCTACAATGTGAGTAAAGAATTTGTAAGTAATATAATATGATAATATAATATAATATAATAATCAGCCTACTCCGAAATATGCAAAATAGCGGCCCCCATAACAGATAACGGTTTAGTACTCTAAAGATACTGTATTGGCCATTGTTGAACGAAAGTCTAGACACTAGACCACATTCATACAAGGAGGTTGATCATCACTCCGTTGCTGATATGCACACATGGCTGTGTGCATGTCAGGGGTTATCTATATCTATAAGCCTATGACAAGGCTTATAGATATGGGGTTCGCTCTGCGCCGTGCGTGCCGTGCGGCTGCCTGTGGACCTCGTGTCTCTAGCAGCCTGCTGGCGCCCGGCGCACTCCGGCCGACCCACCGCGGAGCGTGCGGTTCCTGGGGAGGCTGGCGGTCTTCTCACCACGTTTCGGCAAGCCTCCTCCCTCGCGGGGGGAGCCGCCACCAGCAACCCGTTGCTTTAAGACCTCAGATCAGACGAGACGACCCGCTGAATTTAAGCATATTACTAAGCGGAGGAAAATAAACTAACAAGGATTCCCCCAGTAGCGGCGAGCGAAGAGGGAAGAGCCCAGCGCCGAATCCTCGCCCGCGGTGGGCGCGGGAAATGTGGCGTACAGGAGACGGCTGTCGCCCGGGTGTCGATCGGGGGCCTGAGTCCTTCTGATAGAGGCTCAGCCCGTGGACGGTGTGAGGCCGGTAGCGGCCCCCGTCGCCCCGGGGCAACGTCTCCTCGGAGTCGGGTTGTTTGCGAATGCAGCCCAAAGCTGGTGGTAAACTCCATCTAAGGCTAAATACCGGCATGAGACCGATAGTGGACAAGTACCGTGAGGGAAAGTTGAAAAAAACTTTGAAGAGAGAGTTCAACAGGGAGTGAAACCGTTAAGAGGTAAACTGGTGGGGTCCGCGCAGTCTGCCCGGAGGACTCAACCCGGCGGCGGGCCGGCCGCCCTGGGCCGGGGATCTCCCTTTCAGGGGGACCCCGCCCCGGGCGCCGCCGTGCCCTCGCCGGGCGCACTTTCTCCGCGGCGGTGCGTCGCGACCGGCTCTGGGTCGGCCTGGAAGGGCTCGCGGCGAAGGTGGCTCAGGTTGCTCGCGCGCCTGAGCTTTACAGCGCCCGTGCCCCGACTTCGCCGTTTCCCCCCGGGGCCGTGGACTGAGGTATCTCTGCGTGGTCTGGGCCCCTCGCCCCCGGTGCGACTGTCGACCTGGACGGACTGTCCTCAGTGCGTCCTGACCGCGTCGCGCCACTCGGGCGGGGACCGGCCCTCGTACAGCGGGCGCTAGGGGTCGGCGACGATGTCGGCTACCCACCAGACCCGTCTTGAAACACCGACCAAGGAGTCTAACGCGCACGCGAGTCGGAGGGCTCGCTCGAAACCCCGTGGCGCAATGAAAGTGAAGGGCAGCACGCGCCGCCCTAGGTGGGATCCTGGCCGCTCCGGCGTCGGGCGCACCACCGGCCCGCCTCGCCCGCTCCGTCGGGGAGGTGGAGCATGAGCGCGCGCGATAGGACCCGAAAGATGGTGAACTATGCCTGGGCAGGGCGAAGCCAGAGGAAACTCTGGTGGACCTGACGTGCAAATCGGTCGTCCGACCTGGGTATAGGGGCGAAAGACTAATCGAACCATCTAGTAGCTGGTTCCCTCCGAAGTTTCCCTCCGCATACCTGGCGCTCGACAGCTCGCAGTTTTATCTGGTAAAGCGAATGATTAGAGGTCTTGGGGCCGAAACGATCTCAACCTATTCTCAAACTTTAAATGGGTAAGAGGCCCGGCTCGGAGCCGGGCGTGGAATGCGAGCGCACAATGGGCCACTTTTGGTAAGCAGAACTGGCGCTGCGGGATGAACCGAACGCCGGGGTAAGGTGCCCGATGCGATCGCTCATCAGACCCCACAAAAGGTGTTGGTTGATATAGACAGCAGGACGGTGGCCATGGAAGTTGGAATCCGCTAAGGAGTGTGTAACAACTCACCTGCCGAATCAACTAGCCCTGAAAATGGATGGCGCTGGAGCGATGGACCCATACCCGGCCGTCGTTGGCCACGGAATGCCGCGAGGGCTACGCCGCGACAAGTAGGAGGGCCGCCGCGGTGGCGCGGAAGCCTAGGGCGCGGAGGTGCAAAAAAAGGTGTAAATCTCGCGCCAGGCCGTACCCATATCCGCAGCAGGTCTCCAAGGTGAACAGCCTCTGGCATGTTAGAACAAGGCGGGTAAGGGAAGTCGGCAAGTCAGATCCGTAACTTCGGGATAAGGATTGGCTCTAAGGGCTGGGTCGGTCGGGCTGGGGAGCGAAGCGGGCCTGGGCTCGCGCCACGGCTGGAGGAGCGGTCGCCCCGCCGCCTCCTCTTCGCCGGCCGCCGGAGCCGGGTGGGCGGTCGCGTTCCTGGCGGTGCTCTCGTGGTCTCCCCTCACGGGGGGGCTGCGCGGGGTGCCGTCGGGGCGCGGCTCAGCCCGCCCGGGGAAGGCGGTCGTGCAGGGAGGGCGGGTGCCGCGGGCCGGCGGCGACTCTGGACACGCGCCGGGCCCTACTCGCGGATCTCTCCAGCTACGGTACTCGCCAGACTATCTATAAGCCCTGACAAGGATATGGACATAGACATAGTGACCTCTAATTTGCATATTTATTTACATTATTTACATTTATTTACATCTATTACATTATAAATACCTTCCACACATTGTCTGACCCTCAGAATATAAATATATACACTTTATTTGTCAGATTTGATTGCTTTGTTATAGAGTTATTTAAGAAATACTTCAAAATCGGCAGCCATTTTGATATGCAAATTAGGAGGTTAAGCACTAAGAATTTTGCTTGGGAACAGTGTTTTTCTGATTCAGCACCCTTGAATTATGTAAAATGGCCTTGTTCCCAACTTTTACCCCCAAATGCCTCTAACCTCCTTATAGAAGGCCTTTTTTCTGAAATCCCACCTGTCTAACACCTGACTTAATATTTTGAGGGGATTTTTACAAAAATTGTAAGCAGCGCCACAGTTAAAACTTCATCCTGGGGGAAACACTGAAAGTATATACTTTTTAATATATTTTATGAAATATCTAGTATTTTTTATTTTGAAATGGAAATCCTACCTTGACTTGAAGCTGTGATCTTTAAATGTAGAATGTCACATTCCGGGCAGAAGGGTGAAATGGTAGGTATGGCAATATTGATAAGGAAAAGATCAGCAAAAGTGAAAAGAGGTCAGGTGTCATGTCTGTATGTGTCTTTTTAACACCCTTCCCTTTTGTCCAACTCTCGCTTCAAAAAGACATATCTGACCTCAATGAAACAACATGGTAAAATATAGGTAAAAAAGTAAAGGGAAAAAAACATTTTAACTCGCTTCCACTAGGAGGAAAGCCTGCATGGTTTTGGGTGTTTGCAGCAGCTCCCCTTCATCTGCCTCTGAGCAGTGTTGATTTTGACAACAAATTTTGATTTAGTTTTAGTCATAGTCTTTTGAATAACATTCCATTTAGTTTTAGTCATATTATAGTCACCTGAAATGTTTTAGATTTTGTCTAGTTTTAGTCGACTAAATATCCCAAGATTATAGTTGACTAAATCTAGTTGATTTAGTTGACTAAAATGTATTTTGGCGGTGCCTTGATGGCGTCGTAATGCCTGATTTTACACTTGGTTGCATGCTGAAAATAGACGATCTACAAGCTCACAACGCGTCGCACTGCGACGCGTTGTGAGCTTGTAGATCTGGTATTTTCAGAGCGCGACATCCGAGTGCAACCAAACATCTCTTCTCCACTTGTCATTTTAGTCTAGTTTTTATTTGTTGACGAAATTGCCAATATATTTAGTCTTAGTTTTAGTCATCGTAGCTTAGTATTCATTTCGTTTTTATTTAGTTTTCGTCAGTGAACAAAGGTAGTCGACAAACATTTTCCGTCAGTTTTAGTCGACGAAATCAACACTGCCTCTGAATGTCCGTCAGCGAGGAATAAAACCTGTGAATTGCTGTGTAAGAATAACGCCTCCATATCATTTATTCTCGCTCGCTACAATATGTATCTGTATGATTGCATGACCGAGATACAGAAGTAGACGGATGTGAAAATTAATTAAATTACTTTTGACATGGCGGCTGGTCGAATCAGCCATGTTGGACAGCCGAGGCTTGTCGATAAGTGGCAAGAACACGACTATATCACTGTATCAAATGGAACCAAATGGACCCATTTGTACACTCTCAGAGTTACAGACCCCTAAGGGTCCGTTTTGGACCCCCTGGTGTTACCCAGACCCGACATTAAGAACCAGTGATCTAATATGACATGTCTTCCCAGACATTTCACAACCATTTGACCACTAAAACGGCAAGTTTAACCGGCTCCATGTTTACATCTTTTTACCGGTTTATGCCAGTGGTTCTCAAAGTGGGGTCCTTGGGGGGATTCCAAGGGATCCCCAGCAAAAAGTGGTAATATAGCATCACAATTATGTTAACCACTTTAACTTTTTATACTTTATACGCTATGGCAATTTTTTGGAAAAAACATTTGTGCAAATCTTTGAATATATATATTTTTAAAGCATTTGTAACTCAAATCTTTGCATCCGGGGGTCCCTGGAACAAAATGTTTTGAGATGGGGGTCCACGGCCAAATGAAAAAGTTTGAGAACCACTGGTTTACGCAACAGTCTCGGGCCCAGGTGAAGACAACATATTCCTTATACGATCACGGAATATCCAACCCAGCACCGAAATAACTGCAAGGCAGAGAGAAAGAACAATGCCTCCAACAATCCACCCCGGGTGGATTTTTGGAGCCGTTGGTGCAGGTGTAGGTCCAGGTTTAGGTCCAGGTGTAGGTGTTGGTGCAGGTGTAGGTGTAGGTGTAGGTGTAGGTCCTTTGGGTCCAAACGGGTTGGAAAATTGATCACTGTGCTCCACACTGACTGGGTTCGTCATTTCACAAAATAACTGTTTAACCTTCTTCCCTTCCTCATCATTGATGATGTCCATCTGTTCGGGGGTCAGTCCAGACACCATCCATTGCCCTTCATCTTTCTTCCAGCGATAGGTGACCGGAGCTGCACCTGTGATGTCCCCATTACAGACCAGTATGCAGTTGGTCGACTGAAGTGAACAATCCGCTGGTGGCTTGATAGCCACCGATGGCTTCGGGACTTTCTTGATCACTTCAACTTCGTACGTCTTGTCCTGCACTCGACCGTTTATCTCCACAGAATATGTCCCACTGTCTTCTCTTGTCATCTTCTTGATAACCAACATTCCAGTTGTTTTAGTCAATTCTGTGCGGTTTTTGAATTGCCCGTAGTAATCCACCTCAGGACCAAAGCCCTCATCCCATTCTGCCACTTTATTTGGGCCAATTTTCCACAGGACGCCAGTTATGATTCCAGTAACAGAGGTAGATTCTGGAAACAATTTAAGGGCCCCTTCCAATGGTATGTAGTTCACATCTCGTTGGGCTGATGACAGGCCGAGTCCAGCCGCTGCCAACGCGCAGACGCACCACAGAGCTCTGAGGTGACTCGCCTTCATGTTACTGATCGCCTTATCGATTTCCTAAAATTCAACAGGAGGATAATCAACTCAACAGCAATTACGGCACAGTGAACTGACTGACAACTGACAACTGACAACAACTTCTTTTACACATGTAGGAAGTCAGTGGCGCTCGGATTCTCCAAATCTGAGCATGGATGATGTCATCCACTAGACTCTTTTAGAGCCAGGCCACCTAATAAGGAAGTGAATGATGGTCGAATCGGGCTGAAACCATGTCCAAATATGGAGTCAAATGTCATAGATAAGTCATACTGTATAGACGACTGGCGTCATAGCCTGGACACATGTCTATACCAAATAAAGTCAATCCATCCAATTATATTACTGATGATGCTGGAATAACAAATATTTTGTTGCTGTTTGGCATATTTTAACATTTTCGTCTTTTTCTTTGTATATTAATTCCCTACTTGATCATAATTCAGCATCACACAAAAGTATCAAAAATAGCAGATCTACAAGCTCGAAACGCGGCGTAAAGCAACGCGTTTTGAGCTTGTCGATCTGCTATTCTTTTATTTGAATCCTGAACAGTAACAGTTTTGGACACGTGAGGTTTCCACCCGACAGAGACGATATGCATTTGTTATCAAAGCTATTGTAAAATAAGTAATACCATACGGCAGTTCCATATTATAACAGTGACAGAAAGAAATAACGTGAGCTTATATGAACTCATAAATGCAATATTGAATTAATCTGCTTTACCGTTGTTACGCCGTGGCTCTGTAAGAGGCTGTAGCCGCCTATGACAGGGCCTGTGTGTGTGTGTGTGTGTGTGTGTGCGTGTGTGTGTGTGTGTGTGTGTGTGTGCGTGCGTGCGTGTGCGGGTGCATGTGCATGTGTGTGCGTAGAGACTTTTGGATGTGACCTTTTTCTGTGGCTTGTTTACCTCTCACGCCCTTCGTACCGTGTCGTGATTCATCCGCAACTTGAACTGCTTGACTCTATACATTATTTTCACACTTGACAACATAAACATTCTAAATGGGTCCAAGTTTAATACCTGCTGCACTGTTTGTGAACATCAGTACTGTAGCTGACGGGAAATAAACTTGGACCCAAGCTGTTCCCTAGCAACGCAAATTCCACTGACGAGGTGGATGGGCCTGGTTCGCCTTTGAAAAACACCCTTCTTTTTACCTGGGATGACCCGCCGTGAAAGCACATGTGATAAGAATACAAAGCGAGGTGTCCTTGGTGCGAGGCATGCGACCGACGTACGCGCTCTGCCTGCTACATCAACTTCTGCACAGCGGTGGAAAGTGACTAAAAGCTCATTTACTTCCGCCCAGAAATCAGTACTGTACTTGAGTACAATTCTATGGTACTTTTACTTTACTTGGGTATAAGACCTGAGGCTGATATTACAAAATGTCTTCTAAATCTCTTCTTCTCTTCTAAATGTCTTCTGGTTCTTCCCCCATCTCAAAATATGTTGTTCCAGAGACCCCCAGAAGCAAAGATTTAAGTTAAAAATGTTCGCCTTAACCCATTAAGACCTGGGACGCATCTGTTTCATTTTTAAATTTGAGCTAAAAAGCATTATTTTACACTTTGGCTATTCAAAAATAGCAGATATACAAGCTCATAGCACTCTGTGCCGCGCTATGAGCTTGTATATCTGCTATTTTTGAAAAATCGTGAAAATGTGTGAAAATCTTTGAAAATATATTGTTTAAAGCGAACATTTTTAACTATATTCTTTGCTTCTGGGGGTCCCTGGAACAATACATTTTGAGATGGAGGTCGCCCAAATATATATAATTTTGGGGGTCCTTGACATGAAAAAGTTTGAGAACCACTGATATATAAACATATGTTTTTCAGAATACTGTTAGGATTTAGAAGACATTTGTAGAATTGGCTTCAGGTCTTAATGGGTTAAAAGAATATATATTCAAAGATTTGCACTGATTTTCAAAAAAAAGATCTACAAGCTCGTAGCACGGCACTCGGTGCCCCGCTATGAGCTTGTATATCTGCTATTTTTGAATAGCCAAAGTGTAAAATAATGCTTTTTAGCTCAAATCAAAAAATGACACAGATGCGTTCCCGGTCTTAATAGGTTAACTTAACTCCATTTTAACCAATTTTTCATTTACTTTCTCATGTGTTACTCAGTTACATTAAAAACAAATGTATGAAAAAAGAAAGAAACAAGTTAATGAAAAATGTACACGGCCACCTCACACATTAGAAGGACAAAATCAATGACCAGAAGAAGTAAATGTTCTTGCTTATTGTCCACCACCGATCACAAGGACAGGACGGACCACCCTGGAACAGCCTGGACCCCTCAGTAGCATCAGGAGGAAGTAATTAGGATGATATGCTGGCTGAATGGTCATAGGTTCCCCCTTCTTTGTTATTCTCCGTGTGTGTGTGTGTTTGGTTGTAAAAGAGAGCCTTTGTGTGTGTGTGTGTGTGTGTGTGTGTGTGTGTGTGTGTGTGTGTGTGTGTGTGTGTGTGTGTGTGTGTGTGTGTGTGTGTGTGTGTGTGTGTGTGTGTGTGTGTGTGTGTGTGTGTGTGTGTGTGTGTGTGTGTGTGTGTGTGAGAGGACGAGAGTGAGTGCACTGTGTGTGTGTGTCCCTGGGGAGGCCCGCGTGATGCCGTCTCTGTTTGTGGGTAATTATGGGTAATGTAGGATGACAGGGCAGCGGAGGAATGGGCGACGAGACAAACGCTGACTACAGATACATGGGTCTCAGCAAAATGTTCTCACACACACACACACAAACACATGCACACGTATGCACGATTCCAGATACACGCAAACACCCAGATACACGCAAACATGTCACACTAAAACAAAGACACACACATACACACCCACCCACACACACACACACACACACACACACACACACACACACACACACACACACACACACACACACACACACACACACACACACACACACACACACACACACACACACACACACACACACACCCACGCACACGCAGGCGGACTTGCACTCGGATGCCCAATCACTGTCAGCCGGAATCCTTGTATATAGTTTTACTTTTCAGGAAAGGTACCAAAAAAAAAGGTACCTTTAATTTGCTTCGTCAATTGATCCTTGTTTCTTCAATGGATCCGATATAGTTATTATTTAGTCACAAGTTCTTGTTAATACTTTACTTTGGTTGATTTAAAAATGAAATATAATCTACAAGCTCACATCGCGTAGTGTCGTGAGATCTGCTATTTTCGCTACTTTTCTGCAACACTCTTGTATGACAGAGTAGCCTATAGGACATTCATTTACAAAAGAGTAAAAGTTAAAATATGGAGATACAAGGTTCTGCCCGACAGCAACGAGATGTAAACGCAGACACACACACACGCACACGCACACGCACACGCACACACAATTCAATTCAATTCAAAGGGCTTTATTGGCATGAGAAAACATACGTTTACATTGCCAAAGCAGAAAGCATAATACAACAATACAGCAATACAATCAAAACAAATAATATGTACATTTGAAAGTCAGAATCTTCAATAGATCAATTTCTATGTATCAAGATCACTGGGTGCAGGTATAGTGCCGGAATATACCCAATGATTAGTCTTTAGGGTGGTTGTGTTCCGTTTGATATCCTTTTCCTATCACAGCAACTCACGAATCTTGCTGCTGTGTTTGCACATTGTTGTACTTCGCCCAGCAGATATGGGAGTTTTTTGTCATTGGTCATGTTTTCAAAATCTCCGTGTGTGGTTGTAATCTGTGGGAAGTATGTGTCTCTGATGTCTTGGTACAATGGACAGACGGTTAGGAAGTGTAGCTCGGTTTCCACTTCATTTTGTGTGCAGTGGGTGCATAGTCTGTCTTCTCTCGGGAGGACACACACACACACGCACGCACGCACACACACATTCACGCAGATGGCTGCCATGTAAACACGCAGCAGGTACTAGAGGCATGGAGCACCTCATGCTGGACTGTGGGCGTCAGAGCCAGCCTGCAGGCAGCCATGCATCATGTCCTATAACATAACATCTCATCAGCTGTGATCCACGTGACGCCGACACATCTCCCCTCTCCAGCGGAAATTAGCAGGGAAGTGTGAAATTAGATGGCGCTCCACAGCGGATCTGTGCGTGCCGCGCGCGCGTGTGCGCGCGTGTGCGCGCGTGTGCGTGCGTGCGTGCGTGCGTGCGTGCGTGCGTGCGTGCGTGCGTGCGTGCGTGCGTGCGTGCGTGCGTGCGTGCGTGCGTGCGTGCGTGCGTGCGTGCGTGCGTGCGTGCGTGCGTGCGTGCGTGCGTGCGTGCGTGTGTGTGTGAGAGCGTGCGTGTGTGTGCGTGCGTGCGTGGCCGTGCGTGTGTGGGCGAGTGAGAGTTAGAGAGACAGAGAGACAGATACTCGGGACCGATGCAAGTTGGGAACGCATTCCCCACCAATTTATACAATATCCACATTGTCCGTTGTACCCGTCTGTCTGTCTGTCTGCATGTCCCATTAATGCCCATATATGGAGATTTCCGTATCTGTCTGCCTGTGTCCCTTGTATGTGTTCTGGTTCTGGACTCGACACCAGGCACCACACTCCCTCGGGTCCTTGCTGATGCATGTACAGTACTGAGTTTGAATATATGGGTATATTCCCAAATGGGCATGTTCTGGACAACCCAATCTCCATATGCCTATATATATATATGGTCACAAACCGTTATGCTCAATGTGGGGACCTTAGTTCAAATCTGTCTCGTGTCTTGTCTTGTTATTCACTTAAGCTCGTATTTAAGTTCCTATTTTTGCAAATTTTCGCCCGAGAATAGGGACGGTAGGGTTTGTGTGGTTAAGCAAAAACAACTGCAAAAAAACATAAACAAATAAAGTTCCCATTCAGTAGCTGAGCAAAAAGGAAGACAAATGGCATGGTAGTCTTAATTAAGTGGAGCAAATGAAACCTCATATTTGATGCGAGACAATATTCCCATTCATGTGTGCTGTTACACTGTTCTCCAGCAATACTCCGAACCCCATACCATTTAATGAACGGCCTGTAAACCTCTGGATAACAGTGCCTGCAGCTTAATATCCAAAACCGAAGCATAACAAGCTTCCAAAAGACACAGACTCTGAATGCTTTAACCACTGCTTTGTTTTTTGTTTTTCAAAAGAAAATGGGCAGTTCATTCCCCGTGGCAGCAGCGAGGGGGGTGGTATTCGGGCGATAGTGGAGACATGGCTCTGGCGGGGGCTTCAAACCAATTAGCCCTGCAGGGCATACGTGGGTTTCTTTAGACGGGGGTGGGCGATGGCGGGGTGGGTGGGCTGGGCATCAACAACAGCACGGCTGCAACTCCTTTCAGGCTGTCCAAGCGGCCGCGCGATGCACCCGTCCGCTTTCCTCCGTCCTTTGATGTGCGCCTCACAGGGCTGTGGGGTTTTCAACGACTTTCTTCAGACACATCGGTGGTCGTAAACAGTGAGCTGAAGGCTAAGTGCAGACCTCTTGACACATCTCTCTCTCTCTCTCTCTCTCTCTGTGATGAACACAGAACAAGAGCAGACTTTTCTTCTTTCGT
The DNA here is from genome assembly GCF_963280865.1 of Gymnoscopelus braueri. Taxonomy (NCBI): domain Eukaryota; kingdom Metazoa; phylum Chordata; class Actinopteri; order Myctophiformes; family Myctophidae; genus Gymnoscopelus; species Gymnoscopelus braueri. The sequence continues at coordinate 8,541,327 of NC_137625.1, read as the reverse complement.
TTTACATTCTTTTCCCTTCTCATGCTTAATTTAGGCTCCATCGTTCGGCGGTGTGGCCATGCAGACATAGCCGATCTACACGGACGTATTGTGCCATGTTGAGAGCTTGCAGATCATCTGTTTTTCGGGCACAGTGGCGCTGGTGTGCGACCAGGTATAAATAAGGCTTCACACAGACACACGGACAGACAGACAGACCACTCAACAGCGAGCAGGCACAGAATATCAGTGCTTGGTGGAGGGGAAAACACAGATGGATTCATCCGGAAAAACAGCACAAGACAGCCAGGCGGCTCAAGGTCCTCTTAGCTGACACGCACACTTGAACATGTGCGCGAGCGAGCGCGCGTGCGCACGCACGCACACGCACACACACACACACACACACACACACACACACACACACACACACACACACACACACACACACACACACACACACACACACACACACACGTGACTCTCGAACAAGGACGCTAGTGGTGGGTACATGCCATATTCACACCTCACAGACACTATCACTATAGACACACATCACACTTACTGTACACATCATCGCTCTTGCCCAGAAATCCTTGTAGCCTATCTCTAATTTTCAACTTTTCATGTTTATTCGTCAATTAATGCCCTACTTCGTCATACTACACCACAGTGTCACACACAAGTAGCCAAAGAAATTGCGATCTGTTAGCCGATTTTTTTTAAGCGAAAGTTTTTCTGTGGGTTTTGTAAATATTGAACCAATGAAAAGTATGGTTATTTTTTTCCCCATTTTCTGAAAAGTAACACTTTTGGACATGCAAGGTTTCCACCCGACATCGAGGATAATACTCACAAAATGCAGTATACAGTTTTGTGAGATTTCTGGGCAGGTCAGGGCGATATGACTGCACAGTATATGACAAACTAAGCTGAAGACAGACAGACAAGACCCTCCCGGCCGAAGAAAAATAATGACATTTTCACACTTTCTGAATTCAATTAACATTCCCGATCGCGCTGTGTAAATATGGCAGAAGCTTTTTTATCCAAACCGCCGTGCCGTTAACGGAGCACAAACGTTTTTTGGCACGGCAAGTCACCCCCCCTGGCCCGCCCCAGTAGGAACTAACCCCAAACAGTTAATGGCAGTGACTTGCTTTATCCATTGAGCTGTTACCGGATTAACGTCGACCATGCAGGCTGCAAAGTGCGGGCCCGGCATTTTGTGAAATGACAAAACACAGCTTGTCAGGAAATCTAGCAACAATATTTTCCGCCTCTCCGCCTTGAACCGTTGTCCCATGTCATCGCTACATCGGCTGAGTGCTGTCGCACGTCTCTGCCTCCTCTGACAGCGTAGAAATGTCAGCAGGTACCAGTTCTGCGCCACGATCAGCCCTGACTCGCTGCATAATTTAACCCATTAAGACCGGGAACGCGTCTGTGTCATTTTGAGATTTCTTTATTTTGAGATGTCTTTAGATCTACAAGCTCACAGCGCGGCAGCTATGAGCTTGTAGATCTGCTATTTTTGAAAAAGCATGAAAATTTGTGAAAATCATTGAATATATATATTTTTTTAAAGCAAACATTTTTAACTCAAATCTTTGCTTCTGGACCCCCATCTCAATATTTTGAGATGGGGGTCCAAATACATATAATTTTGGGGGTTCTCGACATTAAAAAAGTTTGAGAACCACTGATATTATAGTTTATTATCAGTTAAAACATATATATTTTTAAAAACTGTTAGGATTGAGAAGACATTTGTAGAATCCCCAGAAGCAAAGATTTTAGTTAAAAATGTTCGCTTTAAAAAATGTAATACTATATTCAAAGATTTGCACAAATGTTCACGATTTTTCCAAAAATAGCAGATCTACAAGCTCACCGCGGCACTCAGTGCAGCGCTATGAGCTTGTATATCTGCTATTTTCGAATAGCCCAAAGAAATCTAAAAATGACACGGATGAGTTCCCCGCTCTCGATGGGTTAACCACAACGGTAGTTCACCTCCTGTCTGACAAGGAATTATCATTCGCCGGAGTACAAAATGGCCGACAGCACAGCCTTCTCGTCTTCACGGACATTTATTCTTTTCATATCCTATGATTGCGGGACTCTGCAAGACGCAGCCGGCACAGACGGAGGTGCACACAGATCTTTAATTTAAGGTTTGGGCGTATAATTAATGCATTCCGACTGCTCTGCGGTAACCGAGCCTAAACAGTGGGCTTTAAATTATTCTTCCCCCTCTAAGCCTCTCTTAAGTTCATGGCTCAGTTGAACGATTGCGCACGCAGGACACGCGCTCATGCTGCACTTCCTCCCAGTGGTGGAAAGTAACTAAGTACATGACACTCGAGTACTGTACTTAAGTACAATTTTGAGGTATTTTTTACTTTACTGGAGTATTTCCCAGTTTTCAATACTGTCACTTCTACGCCACTACATCTCAGAGACAAATATTGTACTTTTTTACTCCACTCCACTCTACAATTATTTGAAAACTTCAGTAACTACTTTGTAGTTACTTTGAAGATTTTGAATATTATTACAAAATATAGGCCTACATTAACCACTTCAACCCTATATACTTTGGCTATTTTAAAAATAGCTGATCTACAAGCTCACAACTTGTGAGCTTGTAGATCTGCCATTTTCAAAAGAGTTTTATACATGATGAACTTGTGAAATGGGACATACTGCTTAACTCTCTCAGTGCCACGCCCCGAGATATCCCGAGTTTTTCCCGAGTACCCTCAGTGCCAGCACGAGAAATCCCGAGTTTTTACTTTTGACTGTGGTCGCGCTATTCTGTTTATTTTTCATGATCACTTTCGCTTCCTGACTCCTTCAGACTCACCCGGAGCCGGATGTAAAAAAAAAATTTCATTTCCGGGTCACGTTGTTTTTCTCCGTGATTTTCGGCCAGAATAGGGAAAGTCACGGTTTTTCACACGGTATAAAAAGCGAACGGAGAGGTCCACGTCTACTCTCTTTGGTCTGGGTGACGATCAGTCATCGTAGTCGTGTATCGCATCGTAATTTAGCCCGATCAACGATTGTCGAAAATGTCAACATCCGGTTATGACCGGATATGACGTGAGCCTGTTTGGGAGGGGGCGAGTGAGCCAGCGAGGTCATCAATGTGTCGATTTGTTGCTCTCTACTGGTAGAACTGTATTATGGGTTTAGAAACCCAATCAGATCATTTATTTGAATGAAAAATTACAAAAAAACGCAAATTGCTGGCACTGGGGGAGTACTTTATGAAAATACTCTTGGCACTGAAAGAGTTAATGAGTACTTTTACTTTTGGTACTTTAAGTACATTTTGATGCCAATACTTTTGTACTCGTAAATTTTTAACCCCAGACATTTACTTACAGAGTATTTCTACATTCTGGTATTGATACTTTTACTTAAGTAAAACATTTCAGTACTTCTTCCACGACTGCTTTCCACAAACTGCCTCTGTGTCACAACTGTTTTTAACACCATGGATATTCCGGTTCACCATCCCACAGAATACTGATTGTGTGAGTGCAGGGAAGAAGTTATTCCCTGCGAAAAAAGAAAAAAAATGTGCGAATCATTTCCTGTCGATGCATTTGTTAATATGGCCCAAAGGTACACCCTCACAGGATGTGGGATCAAGGTCGACTTATGTGAGCCAGTGGGAGCTGAGCTCTCATGAAAGCTGTCATCTTTGGGGTCACTAATACATTAACAACAACCATTATTTTAATAACAAATAATGCTTTTATTTCAATGCACTTACAGTATATTACCGAGATTAATAAACTAAAAAAAAAAAAAAAAAGAAAAAAAAAAAAAAAACACACACACACACACACACACACACACACACACACACACAATATGCCTGTAGAGAGAAAATGTGAGGCCAATGTGGAAGAGAGGGAGGAACTACATGTGTCACCCAACATTATATTTGTTTATACTATATTGAGAGAAAGTAGTCGCAGACATCTCTGGCAGTTAGGAGTTGTTGTTACAGTATGATCTTCTAGATGCAGTTGTTGCATGAATTGGGCTGCTGTGTGTGTGTGTGTGTGTGTGTGTGTGTGTGTGTGTGTGTGTGTGTGTGTGTGTGTGTGTGTGTGTGTGTGTGTGTGTGTGTGTGTGTGTGTGTGTGTGTGTGTGTGTGTGTGTGTGTGTGTGTGTGTGTGTGTGTGTGTGTGTGTGTGTGTGTGTGAGAGAGAGAAAGAGAGATGGACCGTGTAATGAGATATGCCTCTCTCTCTTTCCCTCCCAACCCTCTCTCCCTCTCTCTCACACACACACACAGGCATACAGTATGCGCACGTGCACACTCACAGAAAGTGCACCCGTTAGTCTGTTATTTATTTCATTTATCTCCGCCCCGAACGTTAGTTATTTTAGAGACCCCCGCAACGTTCAGATTATAACTCAAAGCCTGTGTGGGATATTGGGAAACACAGACGCCAGGGGCAGGACTCAACAGTCATTTATTTATTTAAAGCTCTCGGGAAGCAAATAGCAACTGGCATGAAACACTTGAAACCCAAAGTGGGGGGAAAATACCCATTGTTACATGTATGCTTAGAGCATGCACTTGTGTTGTCAGTGTTTTCCCCTCCCTCTGCCCTCTATGCAGGCCCAGCCCATCAATCATTGCATCATCCATCAACTCCGCCTCACCACCCGATTGGTTCTCCAATCTCCAGTCATCCAATCATCTACAATCAACTACAATAAATACACCTGTGTGCACCTTGTTGTCCGTGTCAGGGAAACCTACTGTAGATAAGATTTGGGGCACCCTTTACATTTAATCGAGTGTAGTTATGCCATGTTAAACACACTCTGGAACCCCCTTGGAGTACCACTGCATTAGGCCATCTTTTGTTCATCTCTTGGATCCCTGTCACACTCTGTCTCAGTGTGGGTAGTATTTGCCGAAAACATTGGAATCAAAACTCAGTCCTTTGATGCAAAATCAAGTTGTATTCACCCTTTCAGAAAATCCAGGGAATGGTGTTTAAACATAAAGAAAGCGCCAAATAATATTGACAAGACACTGGCCAGATTGTCATTAGGCCTGCTCTGCACTGCAGCCTTTCACTGCCTGGGCAGTGGCAGGCACCGTTCTTTTAAAGGCTA
>NC_137625.1:8511194-8531194 GCF_963280865.1 Gymnoscopelus braueri | reverse complement strand
AAATGTGTCGTTTTTGGGCGGATTTTGTTACTTTTTTCCCCGTTTTTTTGTTACTTTATTTCGGTTTTAGGGTTAGGCGGAGCACGGGTGAGGCGTGAGGTTTTAGGGTGAGGCGGAGCACGCAAAGTGCGTCTAATTCTAATAAAACAAAGGTCCATGTGATCTAACGGCCCGGGCCCCCGGACTACATCTAATTTATGTAGCACTTTTCTCTGTACTCAAAGTGGCTTTACACTCAACACTGCACTTAGTTCCTCAGCAATATAGCCGGGAAGAGTGGAGTCGATGGGTGCTCGGGTGGTGCAGGGGTAAAGTACCTGCCCACCACCGCAGAGTCTGGGGGTTTCGAATCCACCGCGATCTGGCAGAGTGTCTCTGTGAACACATTCAATGAGCCGGAGTGGGGGTGGGGGTGGGGGTCTGTCGGGTGGGGTTTGTATTCTATCAGCAGTCTTCATTATTTCCCCTCGCCTTTCTTGCTTCTGATATGCAATTTATCAACTTGTCAGCCAGGATTTAGCAGGAAATTGGAACCTGAAAACACCCAAATTGGGACTAAATGAAAGTGGGAAGCCGGTGAATGCCGAAGCGGTATGCAACACCATTGGCTTTGGAATGTTTCATTACAGCTTGGTTTACCGCAATATATTAACTAGATTTGTACCTTTGTCAGCAAACACATTGTTTGCCCGTGTATGGCCACACGCGTATGTGTGCGTGTGCGTGTGCGTGCGTGCGTGCGTGCGTGCGTGCGTGCGTGCGTGCGTGCGTGCGTGCGTGTACTGTGTACACACTTGTTTTTATTCATTCAACATATATTTGTACCCTTTGGACAAACAGAGTGTGTGTGTGTGTGTGTGTGTGTGTGTGTGTGTGTGTGTGTGTGTGTGTGTGTGTGTGTGTGTGTGTGTGTGTGTGTGTGTGTGTGTGTGTGTGTGTGTGTGTGTGTGTGTGCGTGCGCGTGTGTGTGTCCTTGACCGAGACACAAAGCAGGTCAACCAAGTCACTGCTTTCAAGGTGAGGAAACAATGAAGTACACGCTATAAACAAAATAATAGACCTGTTTCACAGCAGCCATACTGACATGACACAGTAGGGTACACATGGGTGTTACCAATGATACTAATTAAGCTTCCGTACCATGTAGTGTAGCAGGGCCTTTCCATTGAGCAAACATGCAGACAGTACAAATAATGCACAATAGCAGCACCCCCTGACCTGAACACTACCTTAAATAGTATTGTTTTATTCTCTGCTTACCCTATTTTTTCATGTCAAAATGGATGCTGTGGGAAAAATATAATAATACATCTTGAAAGTGTTCATGGCCCACCCACTGACCACACGGCAGCCGTTAAGTGGTCAGATGGGTGGGCCACGAGCATGTTGACTTTAATGATCACTCAATCGATTGTGTTCCCGGTTTGGATCAATGAACTAACATAGTAAACTTTAAGTTCCTATTATCACAATGAAAACTCATTTTTCAAGATAAAAAAAATACCATGACATTTTATTTTACTTCAATGTTTTTCGTTTTTTTTTTATGTTATATTACCGATAAAATCAGTGTTTTGCCACCAGTGGGTCCCGGTCGCCGGTCTGTTAAGGACGGGGGGGGGGGGGGGCCCACTGGAGCGCCGCAGAAGACGAAGTCCAAGTCGAACCCGAACGGATGTATCGTAGGAGGTGAGAACATCTGGTCCGGGAGGATCTGACACCCCTCCTCCTCCGCGTGAAGCCAGCCATTCCTGGAGACGCCGGCCTTGGATTTCAGGCTCACATGCGTAAAAACACTCGCACCAGGGCGGCGGGCCAACGGAGTCACTCAGCATCCGCCATCTGTGTGCGTGTGACCTGCCAAACGCACCGCCACTGTCATCAGCACCACCATCAGTCAAAACGGGCAGCATCATCTGTGCACATCTGTCTGTGTGTGTGTGTGTGTGCGTGTGCGTGTGTGTGTGTGTGTGTGTGTGTGTGTGTGTGTGTGTGTGTGTGTGTGTGTGTGTGTGTGTGTGTGTGTGTGTGTGACTATACTTGCCACGGACCAAATTTATGTAGCATTTGAGAAACTGAGAGGAGCATTTTCCTGGTCCTCATAAGTTACATTTGTTTTGTGGTTAAAACAGATTTGTGGAGTTAGGCTCACACTTAAGAAAAGATTCAGTTTGGGGTTACAGGATTACGCATTCGGAGGTTAGTTTTAGGGGTTAAGGTCAGAGCTATATCCTGTTTTATACAAGGTTGTGGGCCAGTGTCGTGCACTGCAAATAGCTGACCTACAAGCTCACAATTACATTGCGCCACGTCACGTTGTGAGCTTGTAGATCTGCTGATTTCGGCTTTAGGTTCAGTGTTAAAAATGACATTCATAAAATAGTAATACAAACGTGTGTGTGTGTGTGTGTGTGTGTGTGTGTGTGTGTGTGTGTGTGTGTGTGTGCGTGTGTGTGTGTGTGTGTGTGTGTGTGTGTGTGTGTGTGTGTGTGTGTGTGTGTGTGTGTGTGTGTGTGTGTGTGTGTGTGTGTGTGTGTGTGTGTGTGTGTGTGTGTGTGCGCGCACACTGGCCCCATTAGCATCGGTGTGCATTTGTTTTCCTGTACTGGCGATCTCTTATCTCCCGTGGGCTTATATAATTCCATTTGCGCGCGTACGTGTGTGTGCGTGCGTGCATTCAAGTATCTGTGTGTGCTTGTGTAAAGCAGCCGATTTTGTGTATTTGTATTCTTTTTCATCTTTGTATATTTATTCATGACACTTGACCACCATTCATCTATCCATCTGTTTGGGAGCCACTAACAGGCTCTCAGTCTGTCGGGTGCAGAGCTGAGCTCATGTCCCGCAGTGTTACTGCTCTGGCATCAACAGATCTCCTGCCGTTGGCCCCGAGTGGAGTGGATGAAAATAGTGGAGTCTCGGCAGCTAGCAAACTGCCTGTTATGTAGCCACCATAAAGTGCTATAGAACAGTGGTTTTCAACATTTTTCATGCCAAGGACCCCTGAATTGATATACATTTGGCCACGGACCCCCATCACAAATGTTTTGTGCCAGGGACCCCCAGAAGCAAAGATTTGTTTGTTCGCTTCAAAAATTATATATATTCAAAGATATGCACACATTTTCAAGATTTTTCTATTTTGGAATAGCCAAGTGGTTAAAAATGATTCTGACACTATGTTAACTAATTTTGCTGGGGACCCCCTGGTATCCCCCCAAGGACCACGGGTTGAAAACCACTGCTATAGAACAAACCAGTATTGTGGTTTTATAGCAGGATATTGAAGTCTATTCATTTATTTGCAGGAATTTCAATGCAGCAGTAGTCTAATTGCACCAATCGGCGAATGGCGTTATGACACGAAATAAACAAATCAGATGATTCTACTACAAAACCTCCCAAAGCAACCAAACTCAGTACATCTCTGATCCATTCACAGAGACAATCATTTTGAGTGTGGTGTGTATACAGGAATTGCATTCAGTGGAGTATACATAGTGTGTGTGTATGTATATATATATATATATATATATATATATATATATATATATATATATATATATATATATATATATATATATATATATATATATATATATATATATATATATATGGCATAGATGCTGTATTTCATCAGTGACATTGCTCTTGGTAATGAACAATTCATTTACTGTTTACTATCAGAAAAGTCCCAGATAGTCTCTGCAAATGTGTGGTTTATTGACTGTGTAAAATATTGCTGTTTGTATTACAGTATGTATTCATTGTCATGCAGATTTTGTCATTCTTCCAAATGAATACTTTCCAGATCATTCTGTGTATATATACCACCTGATGGTTGAGAGTAGAACAAACCTGGCCATGTATTCCTCTCACTGGCGGGGAAATGTTGCAGCAGTGAAACGGGGCATATGGCAATAAATCAATAAAAAAATCGAATCAATTCAAATGTGGGACGTACCATGAACAATGTAATCCCACATTTCATGTGGCAAAGTGTGCGAATCAAGTGGTGCATAACCACACAATAAACTTAACCCATTAAGACCTGAGTGTCCGATTCTACAAAATGTCTTCTAAATCCCGCAAGTTTTTTGAAAAAACCTATGTTTCTATATCAGTGGTGCTCAAACTTTTTCATGTCAAGGACCCCAAATTGTATATGTCATTGGCCGCGGACCCCCATCTCAAAATATGTTGTTCCAGGGACCCCCAGAAGCGATGATTTGAGTAAAACATTTGCTTGTAGATCTGCTATATTGCAACAACCTTGTTGACAAGATGTTTCAATCATTTTCCTCTACCTTCGACCAAACCAACGTAGGCTATTCTCTCACCCGTGCCGTCAAACCGGGGAGTTGGGACGGATTGAGTGATGATTCTGCCCCTATCGGTATACGCAACCCCGAACAGCAGATCTACGAGCTTGTAGATCTGCTATTTTTGAAAAATCGTGAACATTTTGTGCAAATCTTTGAATATATATATCTATATATCGTTTTTTTAAGCGAACATTTGTAAGTCAAATCTTTGCTTCTGAGGCTCCCTGAAACAACATATTTTGAGATGGGCGTCCGCAGCCAAATACATAATCATTTGGGGGGTCCTTGATGTGAAAAGGTTTGAGAACCACTGATACAACGACATACGTCTTTTTTCCCCAAAAACGTAGGAAGCAGCTCCAAACGCTCATTCTCTCATCTCAGATTTGACAAAACTGCCAACTTTTAGGCCCCGCAACGTGGCTGACGTGAGCCACAGCTTTTGTTGTTGCTTTTTTTCCCCCTCCTCCTCGTCAGAGATAATTGTATTTAACATAAATTATCGGCCTAGATTATTTTGCAATTGAAATCAGCATGGGGTGGTGGGAGGCTGGTTAACGCGGAGCCCCGGCGGCAATCTGCTCCCCCTCCCGTCAAATGTTTGCATCGGAAATGATTTTTCTATCGGCTTAGCGCTATGAAAGAAATTGAGTGACCTATTAAAGGGTATTATGTTAATGTCGGAACAAACAACAGGCAGTGGAACAGCGGCGTATTCATTACTGTTCCACTGACAAATATTCTCCCTCGGAGCACTGCTGTGGTAGATCTTTCCTCCCCCCCAAAGGGGGAAAGAATAATAAACCCACACAGGCCTGTAATATGGCTTTGTGGGCGCGTTGGACTAACCCATTAAGACCGGGAACGCGTCTGTGACTCATTTTTAGATTCCTTTGGCTATTCGAAAATAGCAGACCTACAAGCTCATAGCGCGGCACCGAGTGCCGCGCTATGAGCTTGTAGATCTGCTATTTTTTTAAGAAAATCGTGAAAATGTGTGTGAATCTTTGAATCTTTGAATTTATTTTTACTCAAATCTTTGCTTCTGGGGGGGTCCCTGGAACAAAATATTGTTACATGAGGGTCTGCGGCCATATACATATCATTTTGGGGGTCCTTGACATGAAAAAGTTTGAGAACCACTGATATCATAGCAACATAGGTTTAAAAAAAATAATAATTAGGATTTAGAAGACATTTTGTAGAATCCCCAGAAGTGAGTTACAAATGTTCACTTTAAAAATATATATATATTCAAAGATTTGCACACATTTTCACGATTTTTCAAAAATAGCAGATCTACAAGCTCATAGCGCGGCACTATGAGCTTGTAGATCTGCTATTTTTGAATAGCCCAAAGAAATCTTAAAATGACACAGATGCGTTCCCGGTCTTAATGGGCTAAAGAAAGAGATGTCAACTAAAACGAGTCGAAAATCTTTCAAATGAGCGCTGGAGATCTTCTATTGAGCATCTCCCCCTCTCTCTCTCTCTCTCTCTCTCTCTCTCTCTCTCTCTCTCTCTCTCTCTCTCTCTCTCTCTCTCTCTCTCTCTCTCTCTCTCTGTGACTGTGGCTGCGGAGATTTATTCCATTTGTAAGCCCTGTCTCAGCCGTACTCTGAGGAACAGCCTCCCTCTGTATTCTGAAGTGAGTCCAACTAGTACACTGGGTGATAATGAGGCCTGGCGGCGCGCCGGCGGTCCTGCAGGTCATTAGCTGCGGGGGATAAAAAGAAGAAGGGAAAAAAATAAAAATTAGCCCTCTGTCTCTCTTCTTCTTGCCTCGCTGGATCTCCAGTCTATGCACAGTAAAATCCTCACTGTTACTTTAACATGCAGAGTGTACCAAATGTAACCGAACGGACCCGTACGGGACGGGTTCATTCGGTTACATTCGGTATATACTCTCTGAGTTACAAATGGATGGAAGATAATATTTGTTTTACGGTGTAAGAAACAACCATTTCTGACCAGACTCAGACCCACACCCCCCCTTGAACCAGTGGTGGAAAAAGTACTCAAATTCTTTACTTAAGTAAAAGTACCAATATTGCAATATAAAAATACTCTGTTACAAGTAAAAGTCCAGAATTAAAAATTTACTTGAGTAAAAGTACAAAAGTATTGACATCAAAATGTACTTAAAGTACCAAAAGTAAAAGTACTAAATATTTGAAAATAGCAGATCTACAAGCTCACAACTTGTAGTGAGCTTGTAGATCTGCTATTTTCAAATAGCCTAGGTTTAAAATAGGGCTACAGTGGTTAATGTATGTTTCATTATATCATAGTTTATATCTGAAAAGTAACTAGTAACTAAAGTTTTCAAATAATTGTAGTGGAGTAAAAGTAGAATATTTGCCTCTGAGATGTAGTGGAGTAGAAGTAAAAGTATTGGAAATTGGAAATACTCAAGTAAAGTACAAATACCTCAAAATTGTACTTAAGTACAGTACTTGAGTAAATGTACTTAGTTACTTTCCACCACTGCAAGTGGGGAGATGTGAGACGGTGGCACTAATGAGGGCGAATCGATCAAAATGAGCGAGACCATTCTTAGAACAAAGAGGGCTTAAGCCCCCCGCCACGTCTCCGAGGAGACGGTTACAGGTACTCTGATGGCTAACATTCGTGGTTGATTGAGGTAGGCTGTCTGCTTTAAGGTAATTACCATTCACTTGCCCCCCCCTCCCCCCCCACACACACACACACACGTTCTACCCTCCTTCCACATTTCTTAAAGTCACAAATCCCTGAATCCCTGCCATATCAGCCTGATCTCCAGAGAATACCGTAACATTGCACGGAACGAGTGCACTTCATTCCGTGGATAGTCGCCTCGGAACTCCCAAATTGCGTGCATATGTACGGCGAGTCCCACGGTGGGCGTAACCAGTCGCAACACGGAAAAACCCGGAAGCAGAGCAGTCCGCACAATAAAATTTACGATTCTGTGCCTATCGGTACATAACTCAAACGGCGCTGAGTAGGCACAGGCGAATGTCCCACCGTTCAGGACGGCAACTCGGTCGCCTTAGCTCCCTCGGTGGTCCTTCACGGGGTGACAATTCGCCTGTGACTGCGCGCCTCCGAAATGGTTTTGTCACAAAGGCAGCGCCGTACCATATGCACGCAATTCGGGAGTTCCGAGGCGGCTATCCACGGAATGAAGTGCACTCGTTCCGTGCAATGTTACGGTAATCTCTGGAGATCGGGTTGGCCATATAGATCTCCACTAATGCCCCTATATTGCAACAACCTTGTTGACAAGGTGTTTCAATCATTTTCCTCTACCTTCGACCAAACCAACGTATTCTCTCACCCGTGCCGTCAAACCGGGGAGTTGGGACGGATTTGACCGTCCATGTGAGGTTGACGCCCCCGCAACGTCGCATGTAGACGGGGACGTGGTGAGTGATGACTCTGCCCCTATCGGTACGCGACCCCGTTCGGGGTACGCTACCCCGAACGGCGTTAAGTCGGCTGAAGCGTTCTTCGCAATGTTTGCTCGCCTGGCGGCTCGCTCGGGGGTGGCTCAAGCCCGCCTCAGACACCGTGCCTCTGTCAAATGTTGACTGATGGTCAGACGTTGTCCCAAGCCGCCACAATAGCGTAGAGTGATATGTTGATTAAACCAAGCGCATTGCATTGTATTATGTTTTTCATGTTTTGATTATTTTGCTGCCTGCACAGTGTTTCTGGTGCTGAATGCTTTGCGCTTCAATAATCCTATTTTCTACAGTATATATACTATCGCTGCTTCCCCGCAGGATCGATAAAGTCTTATCTTGTTTGAGAAACAGCTCAGCGTGCATTTGAATGGTATTTTAGTCCAGCTCAGTGGCTTCACTCATCAGCACCACAGCTGGTTGATTTCTTGTCATCTTCCTCCCCGTGGCCCAGCACAGTGTATTTCCCTCGCTCAATAGTACAAATTGGATATTATTTATGATGCATGATATTGAAAGCGGGCGCATTCCGGTGGGACCACCAGATGACGGGCCTTGGTGGAGTCACTGAGCGAGCTACAGCAACAAACTGATCCAAAGCGATCCCTCGTAGATGTCTGGCGACGTGCGGCTCCCCGAGTGCCTGCGGAGGCACATTGGTTCTATATTTATGTCGCCACTACAGTGTCAGTAATATTGATGACCCTGGGCAGGAATTAGTCTGCCTGTCATATTAGAATTGTGCAAAGGCAGTTGTTTTTTCTCTCTCTCTCCCTCTGTATTCTTCAGATAGTGTGGAGCCCCCCCCCCCCCTTCCCCCCCATTCATCAACGGCAGTTGAAAATTGTAACCCGACCAGCATAAAGAACCCAACGTCCCACGTTGTCTCGGCGCCGAGCTAATTTTAAACCAAGCGCATCTGCCGCCCACTCCTGTCGCTGATGTATACTAAAACATATGAGCTTGTGGTCATAAGTTACTGAATTAATTGGGGGAAAATACAAGTTTCTTTATTTTAGTCATAATTGCCTTGAGGGAGCTTCAGGATGAGCGTGTCAAAAAATGGAAGGAGGCGTAACAAAAAAAAAACGAAAGTGACAGCTGGCACTGTTGTCACATCCCGTCAGGTGACGCACCCGTGGACGCGTCTTACGCGTCTTGCATTCATTCCGGTTAAAGAGGCTGAGCCTTAACAAACATTGCCGTTTGCAGACTCTGACTTTGTAAGTAACAGATGAAACTATTGATTACCGTCCCTGCCGATCGATACCTCCCCTTTTTCCTCCACTGTGAAGTTCACAATCAAACTCAGGCCCGGTGAAACAAGTGGCGAGAAAAGCAATCACAAAATAACAAAGGGAAATGAAAAGAAAGCGAGAAAAAACATTATCCCAACCAACCCCACCAACCACCGCCCCCCCCCCCCCCCCTCAACACACATACACGCCAATAATACAAAAGTCTCCCAAAAAAAAAAATGCAATGGCAATTGATTAGGCGCCGTGCGTGAGAGAGGCGGTGCTCTCCTATCAGATTCATTAGTTTGCTGCTCGGGTCTGACATTTCCATTTGCACACTCCAATTGACAAAATAAAATACCCCCATTCTCCTCTCATCCCTGAACATAGCACCTGCTATAATCACCACTCCTCTTCACCGCACGAACACCCCTCCTCCACCCCTTAAGCCTGATTTATACTTAGTTGCGTATGGGTGTCGTGCAGATCTACAAGCCCCACACATCGTGGGCTTGTAGATCTGCTATCTTCCGTGCGCGACACAGGCCAAGTATACAGTATAAATCAAGCATTACGGAAGGAGTGCGCAGGCCAGACAGACAGGCCACAAAGCATCCCCCCTTAGATTTTGATTATTGATATAACATGCACTAACCACTTTTATATCAGCCCTATTTTATATTAAGGCAAAGCATTGCCGATGCACCAGATCACAACGCGTTGCATCGTGAGCTTGTAGATCTGCTATTTTTGAACAAGTTAGACAAATTTTGATAGGCCATTCATTAATTTTTACAGTATACTGTACCACTGCTACGTACCTTTAAGTGAAATAAAATGGGAGTACTTTCCTGTGGGCCGTGCGTCTCTCTCTCTCTCTCTCAATCTCTCTCTCTCTCTCTCTCTCTCTCTCTCTCTCTCTCTCTCTCTCTCTCTCTCTCTCTCTGCTCTCTCGCCCTCATTCGCCCTCCATCCATGCCTCACCACATCTTCCTTTTAGTTTTTCTGCACCATTCCTCCCCAATCCCCCCCCCCTCTCTCTCTCTCTCTCTCTCTCTCTCTCTCTCTCTCTCTCTCTCCGTCTCAGTGATTTCCTCCGGAGGCCCGACGCGCAGAGAGAGACGTCGGTCAAAATGTGATGATGCTCCCCTCCAACAGTGGCATTTAATCAATCCAAATCAGATTCCAGGGCAGTTGGGGAGCAGGTTTCTTTTTTTCTTCTTTTTTTTTTATGAGCGCCCCCCCCCGTAATAGAATGAAGTTGAGAGTCTCACAGCGAGGAGGCCAGGTCACCCCGCCCTTCCCCCCACAACCCCTCACGCCCTCCCCTTCCACTTCCACGAGGCACTGAGGACAAGATCAAGTTGTCAGAAGAAGATGAGTTTTGAAAATCCGCCTGCCCTCCACTGTCTGGGTTAGATACGTTTTGTAGATACATACACAACGGAAATGTCCAAGTGTAAGACATGAATCTAATGTTATGAGCACATCTTATTGGTGTATTGCTAAGAGATCAAAAGAAAGACTGATTGCTTCTTGTTTTGTTCCGTTCAATAACCGTATCCCCCATTTGAAACGTGATCCTTAAAATATATATATAATTTATTTTATAGGACCCGTTTAACCCTTTAAGACCTGGAACGCATCTGTGTTTTTTTTTAGATTTTACACTTTGGCTATTCAAAGACAGCAGATATACAAGCTACGCGCTTGTATATCTGCTATTTTTGAATAGCCAAAGAAATCTAAAATGAGAGAAATGGAATATAAATAATGAAACTGAAAGGATAATGAAGATCAAAACTGTGCACCCTGGTGATTGCTATTCCTGTTTCCAAGGAAGCGTGTAATGAAACGAAATAACAACGCCTTCTCATCATCTCGCAGTCATCCACGTGCACTTCCATCTCGTGCTGTATACGTTCAGAATCCATATGCCACCGCCATACGCGTGTGTGTGTGTGTGTATGCACTGCAGTAGGTGGGGGTGGGGGTCATGGTTGATGTCATACCTTTTCCGTAGACCCTCCTTTTAACCCTTTAAGACCTGGAACTGTGTCATTTTTTGATTTGAGCTAAAAAGCATTATTTTATACTTTGGGCTATTCAAAAATAGCAGATATACAAGCTCATAGCGCGGCACCGAGTGCCGCGCTACGAGCTTGTAGATCTGCTATTTTTGAAAAATTGTGAAAATGTGTGCAAATCTTTGAATATATATATTTTTAAAGCGAACATTTTTAACTAAAATCTTTGCTTCTGGGGGGTCCCTGGAACAAAATATTTTGATGGGGGTCTGCGGCCAAATACATGTAATTTTGGGGGTCCTTGACATGAAAAAGTTTGAGCACCACTGATATAGAAACATACGTTTTTCAGAAAACTGTTGAGATTTAGGAGACATGTAGAATCGGCTTCAGGTCTCAATGGGTTAATATACCTTTGTTTATGTTTTTATTCATAGGCGAATATTCCGCACCTCACATCTCTCTATATAGGCTACTACTCCCATCCTGAGGGTGTGTTTGTTAAAATGAGCTCAGACGGTTCTACAAGTGTCTTGATTAGTTTTATATACTACTGTTCACCTCTTTTTAATTGTACTGGAGATTGAATGTATCGCATTGGCGCTCTCTATTGTGTGGTTCTATTAGCCTTCTGGTGATCTTCATTTGATTGTACGGGCAAGCAATCAGTTTGAACCGTCGTATTTTGTTTGCCGCGTTTAGTTAATCTCACATGTGATTTGTATTTATTGATTTGACAGAATAGTCATTCGAGACCGTCCGGCTGTTTTCCATCTTCATTTCCTCTTCATTACAAACCTCTGTCGATTGGTTGCATCCGTCTTACCTGTAATTGGCGATCCGTGTTATCTGTGTAATTAATGTCACACACGCACCTTGATTTCTTAAGAAGGCAGCGTGGCTGTCTGAAATGTTGGCGTACTGGTTGTAATTGTTATCTTCGCCTCAATAAATATCAATGGCATCTACCTACGAGTGAACTTTTGTTGACGGAATACCGTAGACGTATAGGCGTGTTTGTTCCATGTACGCGACTGTTAAAACATACAGCACGAGCCTGGGTATAAACAGCTCTGACAGACAGCAGGGAAGGAGATAATGAGGCCTGTTTTCAGCTCACTCGCCTGCTGATTAGCTTAATTAGTATTAAGGCTGGTGAGGAGCGGCGCTGATAGACGTCAAGGCACCCAGATATGGTGTCTGTGCTTACATGAGTGCGGACAAGTGTGTGTGTGTGTATGTGTGCATGTTATTTTGCTTTCATGTGCACATGTGCAGTACTGCAGTCTTGCATTTGTGTGTGCGTATATGTGTGTCCATGTGTAGGCTACAGTAGATATGCGCGTGCGTGTGTGTGTGTGTGCGTGCCTGTGAACACGGGCAGCTCCTGCAAGCTGCAGTAGGCGGTTTCGCATGAAAACAGATATGGGGAGGGGTGGTGGGGGGGACGCAGTGCATCTATTGTCCTCACCACCAGTGGTGGAAAAAGCACTCAAACGTTTAACTTAAGTAAAAGTATCAATACTGTAATGTAGAAGTACTCTGTTACAAGTGGAAGTCAAAATTTACTTGAGTAAAAGTAGAAAAGTGTTGGTATCAAAATGTACTTAAAGTACCAAAAGTACTAAAATGTTTGAAAATAGCCGATCTACAAGCTCATAGCTTGTAGATCTGCTATTTTCAAATATCATAGGTATAAAATAGGGCTAAAGTGATTAATGTTTTATAATGTAATAATTCATACCTGCAAAGTAACTAGTAACTAAAGTTTCCAAATAATTGTAGTGGAGTAAAAGTACAATATTTGCCTCTGAGATGTAATGAAGTAGAAGTAAAAGGATAGACAATTGGAAATACCCCAGTAAAGTAAAAGTACCTCAAAATTGTATTTAAGTACAGTACTTGAGTAAATGTACTTAGTTACTTTACACCACTGCCATCTTTGCAGGTGCTCTTACGTTGAACGTCCTCGTGAGCCCTGACCCCCGCCCGTCTAATAAAATCCGTCTCCCCCGCCTCGCCTCGCCCCCACTCGACACTCACCATCATTGCATCAAAGAATAAGGCCACCCTTTGTGATGAAAGAGACACACCGTGCTGTCCTATTTAGGCCAGCTACACCCCCACCGCGTTATTCTTAGTACGCGCATTCTCTGGAACGCGGCCCGAGCGATGTGACTCCAAAAATGCATTTCACAACAATAGGTTTAGTTCCGACCAACGCGTTGTATTTGGCTGGGCGGCGTTCCAGGAATGCCAGTAACTTTGCAGCGTAGATCAGAGAAATGGGGCATTCAGCAGGAATACAGGGGCGGATGATGAGGAAAAACATTTGCAGAAAAGTCCAGGCACCTTCCTGTGTATTCGTGTGTCTTTTTAAAGACAATGAGTTGATAATTGTGTGTGCTTAATTAAGCAATGATTCTGTTGCAGGTCCCTAGCTAAATTAGTTAATAAAGCATCAAGGGTTGAAGTTTAACCACTTTAACCCATATACATTAGCTATTTGAAAACAGCTGATCTACAATGTTTGACAACTACTGTATTTTAAAGAGCTCACTTTGATAGTTTCGTTTTCAGTTCATCAGCTTCATTTTTGTCTCCGCCAGAGGTGGAGAGTATGTTTTCGTTCCTGTCCTTCCGTGTGTGTCCCCGTCTCAGCCAAGCTAACATTGGTCAAGCTTCACGTGACACGTGACAATATGTTGTCACCAATGCTTTTGATTGGCTAGCGAGACGCATGACGAAATAAAAACCTATAAATAGGTGTGTCACTTCAAAATATTTATATCTTTTGAAGTGAGCTTCCATCAGCCTAGCCTCGGAAACCCAGGCTTTTTTTTTTGTTACAAAAGAAAAAAAGCCTGGGGGAGCGATGCAGGAACGATGGTCTTGGACCTTGTTATCTCCTAACCAATCAGAGTGCAGAGGGGCGTCGCTCTAAATTTGGTGACGTCAGCGTGCTCCGTGCACAGGCCGAGGGGGGGAGGGGAGGGGAGGCGGGGACATAGATTGGTGAAGCAATAGGAAGCCACGCACAAATCCAGGCGGCTGTGTTTGGGTCCGCCCTTCAAGACCATGGATTGAGCTCGTAGCCTCAGGCTACCATCAGCCAAGCTAACATTGGTCAACAAGTGACACGTGACAATATGTAATATAAATAAGACAGGATTAATCAGGAACAGTACTGGCGGAGACCTGTGCTCCGAGGAGCACATTTTCTATTTTTGGGCGGTGAAACCGCCCCTATATGTGAGGTTTGGATATTTGCACACCAAATCCTGCGCTGTGATTGGCCACAAATGTACCCCCCCCGAACCCTGCACCGTGATTGGCCAATCACAGTCTATTCAGGACTGTGATTGGCTAGGGAAACATGACACATGTGCATAGCCCTATATAAGAAACCATAACTTTTTTTTTTAAGTTATGGTTTCTTCCATCACTTCTTCCATTCTTCCATCACTGTGATGACCACTGTGACCACACCGCCCACTTCACACTGGGTGTGATTTTTATTTTATTTTTTACTGTCAAGCACTCATAATAACAATGTTTTATTTATTCCTCGATCTGGTTCGAAACCAAAGGGCTTTGCTTGCTTCTCCTCCTTCCTGCCTAGAGGCACAGTGAAACCTCTTTGTAGAGCTCCCAGAGCAACACATTCAGCTTGGACTAGCTCATTTTGCCTTTTCTTTGCTTTTTTAATGTTGTTCCTTATTAATATGCATCTTGGTACAGTTGTACAAAAGCAATACGACAATGCTTAACCACTTAAATCAAATGTTATACTTCATCTGATGGTGTCAAGGGGTCAACATTAGCCGATGCTTGTAGATTTCTATTTTCATTATTTCGGGGGGCAATTGTATAAAGACATGCCAAAAACAGGGACGCCCTGGAGCGATTAATCACAACTAATTGTCACAATATGAGACAAGTTTTGGACCCAAGTGCCGAACCAGGCAGGCAGAGAAGGTTCAATGAAGATTTATTAACAAACTCGGGATACAAACTGACGTTAAAACAGGACATACAAGGGCAGGACACACCATGACATTAACTATAATCTGACAAGGGAACAGTGAACACAGGGAGGTTTAAAGGTATCATGACATTCATTTTCACTTTTTTTATTTTCAATGTTTTATTTGGGGTTTTATGACCTCAATTACACCCAAAAAACCTGAACTTAGAACATTCAGTGGATTTTCTGTGGTCTGGGGTTTTCTGAATAATTAGGCTGAAAAGTAATCTGAGCTTGGCCCTTCGACAGTGAGGTCACAGTCGAATAATCCCGCCCACTCTCCTCCTCGCCCCTCCCCTCCCCTATCCTTTCCTTTGGGGGGGGCGGAGCAGAGGCGATGATTGACAGGCAAAATCCCTCACCAGCGACACCCGCAGGCAAAGATTTCTTTTTTCATTGCAGTTGAAAAGGCTTTAGAAATGTGAGAGAAAAACACCTGCCATGGATCACTGGAATGGAATTTTCACTTAAAACTTTTTGTACACTTTTGAAGGACCAGGACAAAGACTTTGAATGTGGTGTAAAAGTGAATGTCATGAAACCTTTAAAGGAGGAGAGGAGTTCACCCAAAAAATGACTTATTTTCTATCAATTGCACACCCTATGAAGCCTTGAATCCATGGATTCTTTTGTGTTTTTGTCGCATTCTTTTTCATGACGTCAGCGACGTCATTGGCACCCAGGGCTTATAAAAACGTGACGTCGGTGACGTCAATGGCACTGAATGAGTTGTTAAGGGCTGATTTGAACATTTTCAAGTGGCATTTTATTCCTCTGCCTAGTGGGAATGTGCGTGCAAACTTTCACGTTGTGTTCATGATTTGAGGCATTGTGCTAAAAACGGGGCACTCCTGCAAACTTTGGAAGATAATCTTAGCCAATCAGGATGGAATATGAAAAATCTGAAAGGAGACAAAATGCCATAATAGTGGTCTCAGCATGCAACAAAATGGGAGGTTTTTTTTAAGCTATTTTTTTTTTACAGCAACTACATCTGTGGGCGGCTCTTTCACCCTTCTGAGCAAACCTTGCACAGCAGGACACCATATGTTGACACATAATACATGCCCCCGTTATCACCACTTTCCTACCGGATTCCACGGTTCTAGCTGATTCATACAGCAACTGATTGATGGTTAATGCCTTGACCAGCGTTGCATGAGACATTATCGGTGCATCTGATCAGCACTCGGGGGCTACCAATGTCACATGACAATGGCACCGGAAAGCCTGATAAGGGAATGTCTGTTCCTGTGTGGTTTGCAACAGAGGAGCACGAGCAACCTCACAGCGGTTCCTTCCCGTGCCATTTTGGATCACGGCATCACCGGAAAATCTCGGGACGCGTGCATTTTTTCAGAGCATGTTTATTGGATTGGATCAATGGAACTAACGTAGTAAACTTTACGTTCTTATTTATCAGGAACATTATATTTTAAGGTTTTAAAGAAAAAATCACACCCTGTGTGAAGTGGGCGGTGTCTTGCTAGCTAATCACAATACTGAATGGAGTCAACCAATCATGTACAAAAAATAAATGCATTTATTGAAACACTCTTTATGATGGAAGAAACCATAACTTAAAAAAAACAAATTTATGTTTTTTTTTAAAGTTATGGTTTCTTATATAGGGCTATGCACATGTGTCATGTGACACTGGCCAATCACAGTCCTGAATAGACTGTGATTGGCCAATCACGGTGCAGGGTTAGGCGGGCTACATTTTTGGCCAATCACAGTGCAGGATTTGTTGTACAAATATCCAAACCTCACTTATAGGGGCGGTTTCACTGCCCAAAAAATGCCATGGTCTATACATATATCACAGTGTGTTGCCAATAGGCTCTATGCAACAGCAGCCATATTGGAAAGAAATTGGGCCTCTTCCTTACTTCCTTCACAGGTGTTACCAATGATTCTAATGAAGGCTCTGTCTCCATTTAGTGTAGCACAGTGGTTCTCAAACATTTTAATTTCAAGGACCCCCATAACTCTGAGAGTGTACAAATGGAACCAAATGGACCCTCACGGGTCCATTTGGTTCCATTTGTACACACTCAAGAGTTACACAACTGTAGGGAGGCCTTTTGGAACCCCCTCGAGGAACCATGAGGGTCCCTGGACCCCAATTTGAGAGCAGCAGAGTCTCCATTGAGCCAACAATATCAGCACCCTGACTCTGTTTGACCAGAATGGAACAGAGCCTTCATTAGTATCATTGATAACACCTGTGAAGGCAGTAAAGGAAGAGGCCCAATTTATTTCCAATATGGCTGCTGTGCATGGAGCCTATTATTTGGGTGGCCCACTTGCGGTATCCCGACGGCCCGTCAGCGGGGTCCCGGGCCAACGGGTTGGGAGCCGCCCGCTGACCTAAAGATTTTATTCCTTTTATTTCCCGGCCCTCTCCTTTTCCCCTTGTGGTTCCCAATCAGTCATCAGCGCAGGCACATGCATGTGGATACCTCATTAGTCCCGGCATCGATCGAAAACCTGGGCCACCGGCTGCATTCTGTCCCGAGCCATGTTCCCCCCCCTCACGGAGGAAAGTGCACTGAGACAAAAGGGGGGACCGGTAATCAATCGGCGGTCCAGGAAACCAATCATCTCGTGGAGGAGAAAAAAAAAGGGGCTTCCAATTAGCGGAAAAGCCCTCCGCGGGGTGATATTCTGCCCCGCATTCATTTCCTGGTTGATTTTTCGTCGATGGCTGCCTGGCCTGTGCAAGACTTGTGGTCCGTCGTTCGTCAATATGTTAGCTAATATGTGAGTAACCCGATATGCTAGGCTACTTAACATGCCAATAGTGTGAAGAGACGCTGATTTGCATCTTTTCTTTCCTTTTTATTTTTTTTTTTTTTTTTACACTGCGGGTTGCAGATTTTTAAATGTGGAATGGCAAAGTTATCGCACGGTGGCATCCGGCATGCCAGGCAGGACCAGACTGGGCAATCAGTGGGTACATGCAAATGTGATAGCTGCTCTCATCTCTGAAATCAACGCTCTATTAGGCTCACAGCCTTGCTCAAAAATGAAATCGGCTCGGTCAAAATCGCGCAACTGCATGGCAGATGTGTTTTGGACAGACTGTACGTGAGCGCGTGGGTCTGTCTGTGCGCGGGCTCTGCCGTGAATGCACAAAGATGTATAGGCCAGTTGTTCATGGAGCCCCAAATTGATATGTATTTGGTTGCGGACTCCCCATCTGAAAAGATTTCGTGCCAGGACCAGGATTTGTGTTTTAAATTTGAAATTTTATTCAAAATATTCAAAATATTTTCAAGATTTCTTGTAAAATATCTCCAAAAATCTACAAGCTCACAACGTGTCACATAACGATACGTTATGAGCTTGTAGACTGGCTATTTTTGAATACCCTGAGTATAAAATAGGGTGGTTAAGTTTCATTTTGATGCTATATTAATTACATTTGCCAGGGACCCCCTGGAAACAAGGACCCCTGGTGGCTCCCGGACCCCACTTTGAGAACCACTGGTATAGGCTATCGGGGAGCTGAAGGTAGCCAGAGGAACAGTGGTTAAGGAAACAGAGACAGGGAGAGGTTGCAGAGAGAAGGAACAGAGATGCACACACAAATGGTTTTTGACTGCTCACTCCTTTGACGAGCCGTGGCAAATCTGCCGTGACGGCCTGTCTGTACTTTACTGGAAGTATAGCTACACGGCAACACGCGTCCCGAATAGCAATGCAGCGAAATTCTGGCTCCTCCGTCGATAAATGCGTTCAGCTTATAGGATATAGCTACGGTATGAAAGCTTCAGCTGTCATTTGGAATAACTCTTAGACATAACCAGGTCAGCATGTCACAGAACAAACGGAGAGCTATTTGCAAAGCGGTTGTTCATAAATGAGTAAAGGTCTGACATTACATGAATATGTGAAGGGTATTATGCTATAGCTTACCCTGCAGGGACATGGGGGAATGGGCTAAGATGAGCAACGTGTTACATAATGCATTATCACACCCAGAAAAACGCAACGTTCACTATAGTCATAATGACAATCCATACTTCAGGTTCTTGTGTAACCATAGAAAGGAAAACATTTTGCCTAGATAATGTAGTACACAAATTATTGATCACTGAAAGTGTCCCCGCATCTTAAAAAAGCTTGAAGCCTATGTTACTGTTACGGTCTGGATCCTATGAATCATGTATATACAGTACATACATGGCTGTTGTAATGTTAAGATCAACCCATAATTGCTATACTGCATACTTAATATTGTTTTGGCGTTCCTTAAAACATAGGGTGCGCTCATTGAATCCTGCGGATCTTCTGGAACAGGGGTGGGCAACTTTGATGATGGAGAGGGCCACTATATTTCCACACACCACATTGCATATACTGTCGGGCAGACATCTCTTATCTCTTATTCAAGGACCCCAACGGAAACAAGTCCGCAAGGACTTTTTTGGTCGGACCTTTTAGACAAAAGTATTATAAATGTAACTGTGTTGTTTTACATTCTTTTGCCTAATAAAATTTTCAATCAAATTCAATCAATCAATCCGTATTTTACCTTATTTTGCCGTACTTCACCATTCTATGTCACACAAAAGTAGCAAAAATAGCCGATCTGCAAGCTCAAAACGCGTTGCACGCGATTTGAACTTGTAGATCTGCTATTTTTTCTATTTTTTAATTGGAATCCTGTTTTTTTTGGTGCTATTTTTGAATTAGAATCCTGAAAAGTAACATTTTTATTTAATTTCAAATGCGTTTAATTGTACTTATGTTAACTCTTTGAACTTAAATACAAATACATTGGACATAAAAAAGACAATAGAATTTGAATACTAGTCATAACTAATATAGACTGAAGTAATTAAAGCGGGTCATGTTTGCATGTTTGGAATTGGAACAGCTGAAATCAATAATATATCAGTATATCAGCCGCATGCATGTGGCCG
>NC_137625.1:8466194-8506194 GCF_963280865.1 Gymnoscopelus braueri | reverse complement strand
CTCTAGAACACCCCCTTCCTTTGTCCGCCTGTTACGTGACTTTTCTCTACTGTACTGGTTCTCGACGTCGGGTCCGGGGGACCACCAGCGGTCCAAATGGACCCGTACGGGTTTTTAACTCTGAGAGTGTACAAATAGAACCAACATTTGGATTTGGTTCGATTTGTACACTCCCAGAGTTAACCCATTGAGACCTGAAGCCGATTCTACATGTCTCCTAAATCCCAACAGTATTCTGAAAAACGTATGTTTCTGTATCAGTGGTGTTCAATCTTTTTCATGTCAAGGACCCCCAAAATGATATGTATTTGGCCGCGGACCCCCATCAAAATATTTTGTTCCAGGGACCCCCAGAAGCAAAGATTTGAGTTCGCTTTAAAAATATATATATTCAAAGATTTGCACACATTTTCACGTTTTTTTTAAAATAGCAGATCTACAAGCTCGTAGCGCGGCACTCGGTGCCGCGCTACGAGCTTGTATATCTGCTATTTTTGAATAGCCCAAAGTGTAAAATAATGCTTTTTAACTCAAATCTAAAAATGACAGTTCCAGGTCTTAATATTAAATAAGCACTGAGGATTTCTGGGGACCCCCTTGAACCCCTTCACGGGCCCCCGGTGGTCCCCGGACCTGATGTTGAGAACCAGTGCTCTACTGTACTCTCTCTCTCTCTCTGTCTGTCTGTCTGTCTCTCTCTCTCTCTGGTTGTTGTGGGGACGGCGTGTCCCTGTGTGAATGGAAGGCTCAGCAGCAGCTGTAGCGCGGTGACATTGTGTGACTATATTCAGCGTGTCTGAAGGGCGAACATGTTCTTAATGAGCCGGCTAATGAGTTCTGTTCTTTTGTTTATATATATATATATGTATATATATATATATATATATATATATATATATACATATAAAACACACACACACACACACACACACACACACACACACACACACACACACACACGCATCTCAGGGTTAGGACAACCAATAGACCATTAACATTAAATCCAGTGCAGTTGCCACCCACCCACTGAAAGCCCACCCCCAGTGCTGTTCCTCCTCTCCTTTGCATGGCATTACTCTGTGGTCATTAAGAATGTTTGGTGCAACGTGCTTACAGTTGAAAGGTCTCGGCTGGGCTAATCTTCATAATTAGTCAGGGTTTGAAGAATGACAAAGGGGAGAATATAGCGAAAAGGTGATTATTATTACCATGTGCTGCAGTTTTTAAATAGCTGCTGTAATATGAGGGAACTAGGGTTGGGCAATTAAATGAAAATATATAGAACTTGTAGAGCCAATAAGTGACTTCATCTTGCTCATGTAGGTTAATCGAATAATTGAGAATAATCAGTTTTTCTTTGTCAACAAATCAACATGAAAAAAATAAATTATAATTTGATAATCACATACATTGATTAGTCTGATTAAGCCTGTAATATACTTCATTGTATAATGGGTGTCATGCAAAAGAAGCAAAAATAGCTGCTCTACAAGCACACAACGGATCAAATTGTGATGCGTTGTGAGCTTGTAGATCTGAATTTGTTTCGTATATGGAGGCAAATTCTTTAAATAATTGTGATATTTCATTTGAAGTCATGTCACCCAGCCCTAGAGATTACTGAAAAGAGAACAACAGAGGAAGAGAGAATTGTGTCCAGCTGTTTGTTAAAGAAACAATGACATTTATTTGTTTTTGTTTTTGTTTTTCAGGTTTTTTTCTTAGCACAATTCTTATTTTTAGTCCGTTGTGCCCATTGATCACATATAGTACAGTCAATATAAAAATGGCTTTTTAACTTTACACCCAAAGCAACAACGCAACATTTTATTCATAATTGTTTTTTGCTCTGTTTTGTTTTGTTCTTAAAATATGTATGCTAAAAATACTGAGAACGTATTCCCACTAAAAGTACTGGAGATTTAGCTTGTGATTGCTGCGGTGATGAGACATGGCCATGTTTTTTTTCACGGTGGTATTTCTTACATGTTTCTTCGGTATCTCTTCCGTTTGACCTCATATACATAGTTCTTGTTGTAGGCACTTAACCGGGGTACTATACAAACATCTTTCCGTCCTTTCGTTGGGAGATAATGCTTCAGACAGCCTCAGGAGTCTCCTTATGAGTCCATTTCTGTTTGTTGTCATCCAAACCGGCCAACATCCCCCTTTTTTCTCCGATTTCCCAGTCACTTTCGTCACGAGAACTATGCAGTATAAATGGCCATCTCGGCAAATGTCCTCCCTAGATACCCATATAATAGTAGTTGAATTTTGTTATGCTTACACAACACAACGTTGTAGTCATGAGAGCAGCCTGCTCCTCGGTCGCCCTTAAATCTAAACCCAAGTAGACTGTTCAGATACAGAGGAATTCTCATTACATCACCAGAATAGAATATATAACAATATTTCCATGAAAAATTGAGAGTCCTCGCACTTTAAATAGAAAACAGTTGTGAATACGTGTGTGTGTGTGTGTGTGTGTGTGTGTGTGTGTGTGTGTGTGTGTGTGTGTGTGTGTGTGTGTGTGTGTGTGTGTGTGTGTGTGTGTGTGTGTGTGTGTGTGTGTGTATTTTGTGTGCGTGTGTTTGCGTGTGGAGGGGATATATTCCATTAAAAGGTTTACACCATAGTCACTGTTCTGTCTATTCTACAAAATCTCCCTTCCCGGTATAGACGAGGCGCTATTACTGTACTGTATCTCTATAACTCGTCTATGGATGTTTTACAAAGCACAGACGGTATTGCTTGGGACCACACAGACAGTTCCACGACTCTGAACACATTTAACAGTCAATAACAAGAGAGCAGACCATCATCATCGCCATCTTGTCTTTCGTTCTCGACTCTGTCTGTATTTCTGCATGGGTGGAGCCAGGGGGAGCAGTATATCTTGAAGCAGTAATGACCCCCTTCCTGCAAAATGTTAGCTCGGTTTGATGCAACTGTTATGACGCTGCCACTTCAGTTAGGATTGAGACAGGGAGTGTATCGTCTATTTTCCATTGTTTACCCCCCCACCCCCCACCCCACCCCATCCCGTATCCAAATATAGTTTTCACAGAATAACTGAGTCGAGGCCCCAAAAAAGATATGCCCTTTTTAAACAGTACTGCAGGTTTGTCCTTGTTTTTGTTTAGTTTCTCACTCTCTCTCTCTCTCTCTCTCTCTCTCTCTCTCTCTCTCTCTCTCTCTTTCTCTTTCTCTCTCTCTCTTTCTCTCTCTCCCCCTCCCTCGCGGCCTTGTTCTTTCTCTGCGGTCGGTCGGTTTGTGGTGCTCAACACATCGCTGCGCTTCTTTAAAAGGCATTGTCAGACACGTTTATGACCGTGGCTTTCACTTCCACCCCGCTTGGCAGTCCTTTGCCCGAAACCCAGAGCCTCGTAAAGAAAGGAGAGTGCACGCCGCTGGCCTCCGCCGATGTGAGCGGCACTTTGGACTCGCATTTCCTTAAATCCCCATAAAGGTGGTAGCTCCTCAGAGACACGTAAACGAGGAGGCAGGCCACCGAAATCACAGCCAGTAGCGCACCGATGACGGCAATCACCACAGCGTCCAACCTCTCTGCGTCCTTCGTTGACACGTCTAATGCCTTGGTGGTGACGCTCACGCACTCGGTGTCACGCTTGTGGTGGATGCTGCGGACGTCCACGCACACTTTGTACCGAGTGGCCGGGCTGAGATGAGTGAGGTTGTAGACCCGGACGTCAGAGGGAACTCTGGTTGTGAATGCCATGGTGGGTCGGCTTGAATCGGTCACGGTGTACCATTTGATGCTGGGCGCCAAGCTACCATGGGCGGGCTTCCAGGACACCAGAAGTGAGTTGGCCTCCACCGAACTGACACTGACATTCAGGGAGCCGTTGGCGGGCTTGGGGAAGTATCCGTTCACCTCCACCGACACGGTCTTGAGATCGGCCCCGACCAGATTGTGAGCGACGCAGGTGTAGAGACCGGCCTCCTTTTCCGTTATATCGTAGATGTCGAACGTGCCCTCGGGGTGCATGTAGAACTTGTCGGAGACGGTGTTGGGCAGAACCCTGGTACCGGATGGCGTGATCCAGTATATGTCCGGCTCCGGCTCGGCGAACGCCCGGCAGTGGAGCGAAACGGAGCTGCCGTTGTGCGCCTTGACGCGTCCAGGCATGCTCTCGGGCGAGATGAGTGGCAGGCATATCTCCATCATCTCCCTGAAGTGCACCTGTCGGACGTGCTGGCCCTCGTACTCGGGAGGCTCTACGCAGTACAGTGAGTCAGGTTCCATGAAGCGGATGTTGGTCCTGTTCATGTTCATCCAGCGCACCACGCAGTCACAGCGGATGGGGTTGCTGTGCATGCTCACCTCGCGGAGGTTGGGGAGCGACTCGACGGTAATTCTGTGGAGGGCGCTGAGCGCATTGCCATTGAGCATTAAGGTCTCCAGCCGGGGCAGTTTATAGAAAGCATTGGGGTGGATGTAGGAAAGCTTTGGATTGTTAGTGGCTTCGATTTTGGTCAGCTCAGGCAGGTTGTTGAGGGCAAAGCTGTCGATGGAAACCAGCTCTGGCATGCTATTAATCCCCAGCTCCTTCAGATGAAGCATGTCCACAAAGTCCCCGCGCTGTATTCTCCCAATGGGGTTTTTGTTCAAATCCAGAAACTTTAGGTTCTTTAGGTTCCGTATGGCCGAGTGTGGCACCTCGGGGAAAATGTTATCGTAGAAGGAGATGCTCTCTAAATTGTCTAGACCAGCCAGGGCGTCGTCAGGTAGCTGGGACAGGTTCATCCTCGTCAGGACAAGGCTGCGCAGGTTGATGAGAGGCTTGAAATTCATATCCTGGATCGAGAGAACCGGGTTCTCACCGATCATGAGGATCTCCAGGCTCGGCAAGGCTTCGAACCACTCTTTTTCGATGGCCTTCAGCTTATTAGAGTTGAGGTGGAGGCGAAGCAGGCTGTGGAGGCCCTGGAACGCACCGGGGGCAATGGAGGCGATGAGGTTGTGGTTCATGTACAGCTCCTGGACGCTAGCCAGCTCTGCCAGGCAGCTCGCGGGCAGCTCTCGTATCAAGTTCTCCTCCATGTGAAGAGACAGAAGCCGGGGCAGGTGTCCCAGGTGGACGTCGCTGATGGAGGATAAGTTGTTTTGCGATAAATCGATCTCGGTGATGTTGGCCAGGTAATCCAAGGGCCCGTCGATCCTCGCAACATTGTTGGTCTGCAGCAGCAGCACTTGCGTGTCCGCCGGTAATCTCTCGGGCAGGCTAAAGAGTCCTAAGTCGTTACAGTCGACCGTCGGAGCCTCCATGTACACCGAGCTGGGAGAGAACCAGGGCCTAATCTCGCACACACAGAGCTTAGGGCAGTCGAGCCTCTCCTCGGAGGCCAAAACAAAAGAGGCCACGGCCAGACTGACAAAGAGACGCTCCACGAATGACACGTCCTTCATATTGGCCCCGTTCCCTCCAGTAAGTAATTGGTCCTTGTAGATGAAGTGGTCTGAGCCTGAGCAGCTTCACAAACAATGAATCATTTGTTGTGACTGCTGAGGCGATTGACTCGCCGCCCCCACCTAGCACCAACCCGCCACCGCCACCGCCCCGACCGACTGCAGCGCTGATGACTGCTTGTTTTATTTATTTATTTTTGCCTTTGCTCTGTGGAAGTCCTTGAATTTAATGAGATGTAATCAGTCAATGCTCCCTGCCAGGATCAGGGGTCAGGGGTCAAGGCTGCGGGCGAGGCAGACTGAGAAAAAATACAACAAACACAACGGACAGGCGGTATTCCTCCTGGGAGTTGTAGTCCAGCTTATGCGCGTTTGTAGTTATCCATGAATAGGCGGCACTCTCTTTAAAGATGGATGTGTTCTTCCAGTGGCATCACTAGCTTCCAGAGTCCACAGCCCAGTCCATTCCTACCTGCATGACACAGAAAAGGGAGAGAGAGAGAGAGGTAGTGTGAGTATATGATGCGATAATAGAGTATTATAGCGCAGGAATGCCATGAGAGGATCTAAACCCAGGGGTGGGCAACTTTGATGATGGAGAGGGCCACTATATCGCAGCGCAACGCGTTTTGAGCTTGTAGATCTGCTATTTTTGCTATTTTTTTATTGGATTCCAGATTTTTTCTTTTGCAATTTTTTTATTGGAATCCTGAAAAGTAGTTAATTTCAAATGCATTTAGTTATACTTATGTTAACTTTATGAACTTAAATACAAATACATTGGACATAAAAAAGACAATATAATTTTAATACTGGTCATTAAGCTACTAATATAGACGTAATAGAAGTAATTAAAGTGGGTCATGTTTGCATGTTTGGAATTGTAACAGCTGAAATCAATAAAATATCAGTATTCCGATATTAACCTGCGGGCCGCATTAAGAGAAGGTGGGGGCCGCATGTGGCCCCTGGGCCGCCAGTTGCCCATGTATGGTGTTGTTAAAACATTTAACAGAAAAGATAAAGTGCTTTTGATGGTACATTATGGCTCATTTTGCTGGGCGAGTATGACACGATAATAGAGTATTAGCGCAGGAGAAGGAGAGACGGATTTAGGCATATTGACATTTGTTATAGGCACACCGATGCGTGTTGACATTTATATTGCGCTGCCTCCAAGACACAACACCGTGGATTTATATCTGCTTGACCTTCTACACGTTGTTCTGGGGACACATCTGTGGCCCCATGATACGGCATTCAAGCCTGACATTAGCTGCGCCGAGTCTATTATGAGTTAAAGGCGAGCCTTTATTAAAATTCTTAAATGGCAGACATCATACAGTTTAGGCATTAGCCCCCGGGGCACACTGCTGCACGGCACTGGATTACTCGAGAGAAATGGAGTCGCCGAGGCAATAAATACATGGGCGGCCAATCAAACAAATGCACGGCGAGGATATGAGGGGCTTTGACACAAACGCAGCGTTTTGCACCAGATGCACTGTGCACCTGTTAGGGGATAAAACACCCGGGAAAACCATCAAGAAATGTAATTGGCGCATTAACATAATTACCCATCGC
This sequence comes from Gymnoscopelus braueri, assembly GCF_963280865.1. Taxonomy (NCBI): domain Eukaryota; kingdom Metazoa; phylum Chordata; class Actinopteri; order Myctophiformes; family Myctophidae; genus Gymnoscopelus; species Gymnoscopelus braueri. Next base: position 8,499,179 of record NC_137625.1, on the reverse strand, counting down.
ACAATCAATGACTAATTATGGCTTAGTGCTAATAGCTTGTTTTAGATTTTGTAGCAAACATAGTGTGGAACTATGAAGTGCCCACATGCTACTGTCACTGTGTACTGTTAATAAACAGCACACACACACACACACACACACACACACACACACACACACACACACACACACACACACACACACACAGACACACAGCTACTGCTGAGGACAAGTTCTAGGTACTGTATGTGCAAACACCTCAATAACAACAACTGCAGCAACAACAATAACAAACACACGCACGCACACGCACACACACACACACACACACGCGCGCACACACACACACACACACACACACACACACACACACACACACACACACACACACACACACACACACACACACACACACACACACACACACACACACACACACACACACACACACACACACACACACACACACGTTTGCATATATCCACACAGATACAGTAGTCAAAGGATAACATAATTCACCCTAAAGCAGAGTTCACATGTTCCTTTGATGTTACGGTTAGTGAACGTTAATATGTCCAGAAGCTATGAGAGACCCCAGACCTATACGCCTGTGATGTTGTGAGACAGCAGCAGCTGAACAGTTTAAAGGACAAAACTGAAGAAAAGAAGATAAGTTAATTCTGCATGATGTTGCATGTTTTTTTTCTTCTTCTTTTGACAATGCACAATTGTCATGTCATCATGATTTAACATAGCACTTTAGATTCAATCCTCTTCTTTCTTTTTGCTGCATAAAAAATAAATAGTGGTTTTCACTAGAACTAGAATATTCACTGACAATAAATAGAGCAGACTTTGTGGACACAGTGAGACCAACAAGGGGAGATTTATTGTGGCATTATGGCCATGTTTTATAGTTCAAAGCTATTAGATGTGCAGTGAAATGAGACTCATTTGGAGGGGGTAAACGCTCAAATAAACATTCTTGGTCCACAAGCACTATCAACAGTTGACTTTCAGTGAAGCATCACTACATTTTGTCTCATGAAGACATAGGGCTGAGAAATATACCAGTATAATATATCAATATTGTGTCACGATCCGCTCCTCGGACCGTGGACTGACTTTATTATTTAGCCATTGTCTGACCTTTTATGTTATTGGACCCTTTTGACCACTCTTTCTGTTGTTTTGTTCCCTGTTCTCCATGTACCTTTATTCTGTAGTGTTGTCTTGGTGTTTCCTGTCTGCCCTAGTTGTTGCTTCCTGTCTTGTCTCACCAGTATGTCTTTGTAATTGTAGTTCACCTGTGTCTTGTTCTGTTACAGCCAATCATGTGTTAATTGTCCTTTGTTCTCACCTGTGCCTAGTTAGTCCCTGTCTATGTATATGCCCCTCTGTTTCCAGTCTGTGTCGGTTCATTAATGTTGTTACAGTGTTCTGTCTGTTCCCTAGTCTTGTCTTTATTCCCTGTTTAATTAATAAACCCCCCTGCATCTGAATCATTCTGCCTCCACTTCACTGTCTGCGCTTGGGTCCTACACCTCTCTGCCTCGCACCGTGACATATTGTGATATGAGAGTAGTTATCATCAGGGATTTTGAATATCGTACTATCGTGAAATATCAAAAGCGATGTATTTTCCTGGTTTTAATAACGTAAGCCTTATTATGACAAACCGTCAAAAATAGCTTCTCTTTTTTTTGCTAAAAGCTCACAACACATTGCAGCGTGAGCTTGTAAATCGTCTATTTCTCTGTTTTCTGACAATTTTTGACAAATCAAAAAGACAATTTATCGTTATCTTCACGCTCAAATATCATCATAATATCAGTATTGCTGTAGTGCAGCGTTAAGCCTGGTTTATGCTGTGTTGGGGGCCGACCATAGCCGATCCACAAGCACACAACACGTCGCGGCTCAGTTTAACCACTTAAACCCTGTTTTATATAAATAATAGCTTGTCGATCTGCTATTTTCAAAAATGATATATATATTTTTTCTTGTTGAACATTTTAATACACATTTTCTATTACAAAACATTTTCAGATGGGCGCCTGCGACCAAATATATAATTTGAGGGTCCTTGACATGAAAATATTTGTGAGTGTGTGTGTGTGTGTGTGTGTGTGTTCTCAGAGTGTTCTCAGATTTGTCTTTGCGCCGCGTTTCCAAGCGCCAGGAGAGGTTTGTTCACTCTAGCATCACAGATACTGATCGACCCGTCCAAGATGACAGGCATGTAGTTCAAGTAGTTATATTACATAACAGAATCAAGGCTGGAAGAATCCGCAGCAAAACACACATCATATAAACGTTATTTTTAGGTACTGTGTGGGACGGTGATTCTCAATGCCGTTTTATTTTATTAAAACATCCCCAGTCTGATATGCACTAGGCCACGGATCTACCATAGTCTACCTCCATACCAGCCCTGACAAAAAAGGATAGTCATACAAAAAGTGGATGCCAGAGAGTTAATACAATTTTTGGGCGGTGTAGCCGCCCCTATAAGTGGGGCTGGGACACCTCATTAGTATTAGTTTCCTGCACTGTGATTGGCCCACTTGGCCCACTTTCCTGTACTGTGATTGGCTGACTCTATTGGCTGACTCTATTCAGCACTGTGATTGGCTAGCGAGACACATGATGACATTAATAACCTATAAATAGGATTATGCACTTCCAAAAATCCGTTTTTTGGGGAAGTGAGCTTCCATCACTGTTGTTTCTCTCCCTGGCAACACCGAGTTGCCAGGTTCTGGGAGAGAAACAAGCAAAGAGCGTTAGCTCGTCGGCGACTTCCAGTGCCTGTTAAGACTCCACAATGAGTACTAGGAGAAAAAAAACAGACTTTGCATCGGTTATAATAGACGAATTTCACTCATACACGGGCTCCCATTATGCCAACGGAGGGGGTCGAAAGACTGCACGACAGGGGACTCTCTGAAATAACTCAACGTCCATTTCAATGATGGTGAGTGATTAGTGACACATCAAAGATAACACTTAAAATGTCCGGATCTCTCCTTTAAAGAACTGGTTGGAATAACGTGTTCCTTCCACGCGCTACGTCCTACCGGGGAAACTCCCTGTCAGTTGATAAGAAGCGGCCTGCTCACTCCTCATGCATTGAAGGAAGCATAAGCTGCAGTTCGGGGCTCTCCCCAGGCTGGCAGAGGGAGAGTAGAGCCCAGGATTACAGCTAAGGCAATTGACACTGGGTCGAAAAAATGGGTTATAAAAATCGTGTGATTAAAAAAAAAGGAAAAAAATTAAAAGATAACTGTGCGTATAACATAGAGCATAAAGTAATCGTTGGTCAATCGAGGCAAAACTGAAATGATGACGAGATATTGAATTTGACTCGCCCAGCCCCGCGTCGCGTGCATGGCACGCGCGCCTTTCTCCGTCTCCTCATTGTTACAGCCTCCCTCCTCCTCCTCCTCCTCCTCCTCCTCCTCTCCTGCCATGATGAAATCTCCTGCTGATGGAGTGCACCGTGTAATTTGTCATACATAACCGCCTCTTACTGAAGCAGATGGGTTTGATGGCGCTGGTGATATCCCGGGCCGGAGGAGGCACGGAACGGCACGTAGCGAGCGGCGAGGCGCGGCACGTCACGCCGCGGCGGAGAGAGAGAGAAAGAGACAGACAGACAATGCAATAGATGTGATCCGGGGGAAAGGAAGCAGATGGGAGGGGAGGAAGGAAGGAGGGAGGGAAGGAGGACAGCAGCAGGAGATATCGTCGCTGCCGGATGGAAACCTTGTATGTCCCAGTGGTGTTAAGTAACTAAGTACATTTGCTTAAGTACTGTACTTAAGTAACATTTTTTGGTACTTTTACTTCACTAAAGTATTTCCAATTTTCAATACGTTTACTTCTACTACATTTCAGAGGCAAATATTGTGCTTTTACTCAAGTACAATTATTTGAAAACTTTACTAGTTACTTTGTAGATTTTCATTATTATTAAAAAACATACATTAACCACTTCAGCCCTATATACATTTAGGCTATTTTCAAAAGATTTTTTAACATATTGACCTTGTGAAATGGGACATTCTGCATAATGAGTACTTTTACTTTTGGTGATTAAGACTATGACTATGTCCAAAACCTCTTTCTAGGAAATGAAAAAAATAATAAACCTGCAGTGTTCCAATGGATCCAACGTAGTTTAGTCACAAGCTCTTGTTAAGAATTTTCATTGGTTACATATTTCTATATTTTCGCTTTAACTTTCTAAAATGGCAAAAATAGAAGATCTACACAAGCTGAGCTTGTAGATCAGCTATTTTCGCAGATTTCTGCAGGACCCTCTATAGAGCGTCGCAGTTCCCGCCCACTTCCTGTTTTTTTTGGTGCCGGAAGAAAAAACTCAATGCATTTTTCCATTGACATTTCCAAAAATATTTATATCTATTAATTTAAGCCTCGAATCAAGCCATCATGAGATGACATGAATCATGACCATAAAACGTTTTTTTTCTGTGATTTTTTTTTATTTTATATTTAATTATATGATATACTATATTTAATAAATACCCTTTGTTTTGCCGTTTTCAAAAAAAAATAATCACAGAATCAAACGTTTTATGGTCATGATTCATGTCATGTCATGATGGCTTGATTCGAGGCTTAAATTAATAGATATAAATATTTTTGGAAATGTCAATGGAAAAATGCATTGAGTTTTTTCTTCCGGCACCAAAAAAAACAGGAAGTGGGCGGGAACTGCGACGCTCTATAGTACGACAAAGTAGGGCAGTGGATCAGGGCCCACCTGAAAATCTTGAAAGGATTTGCGGCCCACCCATGTGAGGCCGCAAATCCGCAAATCACTATTAATGCTATTGTATCATTAACATCGTAGAGTTTTGCCAATTATTCTGGGAGCCCCTTGCAATATCCTCGCGGTCCAAACAGCGGGGGCCGCGACAGGTCGAGAACCACAGGTTGAGAACCACAGAAATATGGCATTCATTTATGAAATATATTGAAATTGAAACACGGGAGATACGAGCTTTCTGCCCGGCAACAACGATATGGAACTACGACGGGGGCCTAGAAAGCGGAGAGAGGTGGCGGGGTGGAGAGAAAGAAAGGAAGAGAGGGGGGTGGCGGGGGGAGGGGGTGGTTTCATTTCATCGCCTCCGCCGCTTTCCACCCGGGTGGCCACGGGGGGGGGGGAAGATATCGGGAGGGGGCGGTTTAAAAAGGAAGAAAGAAAATGTATAAAAAAAGATGAAATAAATACATAAAAAGAGAAATAGAAAAAGCTGTGAATGCAGCACAAACGCTGCAGTTGGCCCCGTTGGCGAAAACCAGGCCAAGGGTTCATTCCTCAAAGTCCCTGTAGTAGCAATCGCTACCGAGAATCTGGTTTGGGAACAAGGAGGGGAGAGAGGATGGGAGGTGCTGCTGGTTATGGGGGGGGGCAGGATAAATGAGGAGGGAGAGTGGTGGAGAGAGAGTGTGTGTGTGTGTGTGTGTGTGTGTGTGTGTGTGTGTGTGTGTGTGTGTGTGTGTGTGTGTGTGTGTGTGTGTGTGTGTGTGTGTGTGTGTGTGTGTGTGTGTGTGTGTGTGTGTGTGTGTACTTGTATTAATGTACTTGTGAGTCCCCACAAGTATAGCAGAATATGAGAATTAGACATTGCAAGGACGCTTTTCCTGATCCTCAAAAGATAAATGGTTGTTTGCAATGGTCTGTGAGCTTTCAGTGCCGCTGTTCTCGGTGCATGACACCAGCAAGCAACTGGCTTTGGAGTTAAGGTCCTTACACACCGGGGCGATTTTTTTCATGCGAATAATAAGTTTTTTTTAAAAACCTTATAAAGTCAATGCAAGCTTCCACACCAGTTTCGCAGAGCGAAAAAAGCGTCTTTTAATTATTCGGAACGAGTCCGAATTTTGCGTATATTCGCACATTCGCCGGTGTGTAACCGCCTTTAGGGTTAAAAATGGCAATTTATTTTTGTTGTAGTAAAAATGGCATTCATACAAATACATACTCACAAGTATAGTAATACAAAGTGTGTGTGTGTGTGTGTGTGTGTGTGTGTGTGTGTGTGTGTGTGTGTGTGTGTGCGTGTGCGTGTGCGTGTGCGTGCGTGCTTGTGCGTGTGAGGACTAGGAGGGTATTATTTCTCAAGAACACCTGGCACTTTAATAAGCCGCAACACCCAGAGCATTCTGATAAACAGGGTTTAGCTCGCCCTCCCGCTCTGCACTGGGCTCTCCCTCTCAATTGCAAGCCATACGGTTAATCCCATATCCCGGAAATCCAGCTCCGGCGTCGTAATTCAACCCTACGGTGTTTTGGGCCTGACCTTTGCTCGTTGGTGTGGTGTGTTGTGTTGTTGTTTCGTTTTTTTTTTGCTGCTTTCCCTGTTCGGTAATCACAATTACCGGCGCCATAATGCGGTCGGATGAACGGTTATTGCAGCTTTTCTCGTTCCATCACCGAGCAGAATAGGCCATCCCGGGTCTCTGGGGAGTTGTAGCGCAGTGTGCTGTTATTTGCTCTGCCGGAGGTGCTAATTGTTTCAATGGGGCCGTTATTGGGTAACAACGTCCATTTCATGATCAATAGCCGCTTCAATATGCAAGATGGAGGTGCTGAACGAGCCAGCCTTGCCCTCCTTCTCACAATGCTTTATATTGGACATCTGACGGTGCTGGCAAGGACCTCCATTTGTTGATGGATGACAGCAGAACATGACAGTGTAAGGAGAGATGAATACTGGAGACAGACAGGTGGGTGGGAGGATGGATGCATGGATGGATGGATGGATGGATTGATGGATGGATATATCGCGAGCAAGGAATGAAACTAAGGAAAGGGTAGAGGAAAAGAGGAAGTACATGCTTCACTATATTGCATGCATGCCCGCGCTTATAGGACTGATAGGTTGTCGGAATAGAAGGATGAATTTGCAAGATGTTATAGTTCGCACAAGAAAACAGTTTCCTGGATACTCGCTAGCTAGTGAGTGAAATTCTAGTTATGATAATAGTACTGATACCATAACAGATATATGTGTATATACAGTATTAGGTGAGATAGGGTGACCATACGTCCTCTTTTACCCGGACATGTCCTCTTTTGAGGTGCTGTCCGGCCTGTCCGGGGGGGGTTTATAAAATCCTTCAAATGTCCGGTGTTTTGGGATTTTTTTTTTTTTTTACACTGAAAGCGCTAAATATGGTCCTTCCGTAACCCTGGTTCCGCAACACGGCTGCTGACAGGCTGCTGGAGGCACACGTGACTCACGTGTGCCTCCAGCAGCCTGTCAGCAGACGTGACCAAACACACACACTCACACACACTCACTCACTCACTCACACACTGAACAGTGTCGCGCTCAGCGCTGCCTATCATTGCTCCCCGAAAAAGTTACACAGACAGACAGAGGCGGAGAAAATGCCGAAACGCAAATGTAACTTCACGGATGAAATGCGCAAAAAGTACCCGTGTTTTCGTCTGGGTCGTGACAAATGCGAAGCAGAGTGTACTGCTTGCAAAGCAGGAACATATCAGAGAGATGTTATTTTGAAGAATGGGGTACCGAAACATTAAATAACAGGCTACTTCTCTATTTTCTTTTGTTTAATTAACAGGTTTTGAGGCATTTTTTACATTTTTCCATGATTATAGACATGAGAGAGATGTTATTTTGAAGAATGGGGTACCTAAACATTAAATAACAGGCTACTTCTCTTTTTTCTTTTTGTTTAATTAACAGGTTTTGAGGCATTTTTTAAATTTTTCCATGATTATAGACATGAGAGAGATGTTATTTTGAAGAATGGGGTACCGAAACATTAAATAACAGGCTACTTCTCTATTTTCTTTTGTTTAATTAACAGGTTTTGAGGCATTTTTTACATTTTTACATTATAGACATGAGAGAGGTTATTTTGAAGAATGGCTCCCCCAAAATAATTAAATAACATAACCCTAACCTAACCCTAACCCTAACCTTAAAACCGAAATAAAGTTTTAAAAAAACAGTTACAAAATCCACCCAAAATCCGCCCATTTTTGCACAAAAAACGGCCCAGAACCGCCCAGAACCGCCCAGAAACGGCCCAGAACCGCCCCAAAAAATCGCGCGCGCGCACGGAACGCATGCATTCGTTAGGTGCTTTTTGGGAATTCAGAATATCGTCACCCTAGGTGAGAAAGAATGCACTGGAGCAGCTTGGGCGGTTCAAATGCCTGTATATCGTCACTGTCAGGTGGAATCATTTTAGTATTCATTTGGATATGTTTTTAATATAATGTATATGCTATTAGTCACACTTTAGCTCTCGCTGTGGGTTTGACAAATATTTAACCACTGATGCCCTATCTTATAATTTCAAAAATTCCAAATAATTAACACTGTAAATAAATAAATTACCACTACTACTACTACTACTACTGCTAATAATAATAATAAATAATTATTATTATAACAATAATATAGTCACAACACGCCACGAACGATGTGGCTATTTAAATTTTAAATGTTTTAAAACCTTGCCTCTAGTCCCAAAATACACCAGATTGATATAGGTATAATCGCTGCAAAGTATTAGGACTTAAACCTTAAATCTATAGGACTAAATGTCATGAATCTAAAATTGACAGTTTTGGACTTGCGATGTTTCCCACTCCACAGCGACGATACACATTATACAGTATTATATAAATGTATGTCTGATTGCGGTCGTGCTGCATCAGTAATATTTCAATGATGGTCACGACACAGCGGCAAACGAGGCTGGAGTTATTACTGATGGCTGCAGCACTCGAGCCTTTTCTCCACGTAATCATAAATATGATGTGTATTATTAGCACTACCCTTCACTTTAAGGCAAGGTTGTTAAACACATTACCGAGCTCCAGGTCCACTTAAGTAGAGCCATGAAGTAATGTCAAGCTTGAGTTAGGCTTTGGACGGAGTAATTCTACAATATCGAAAAGGACTTTACATTATTCTCCTTTTTTTTTTACATTAGAACCCATGTGTCAGTCCAAGGACGTCACCCGAGTCGCGAGCGGAATTAAACATCCACATTAAGCCCTATCATTGAGAATGACTTTTGGATAATAATAGAGCTCCAACATTAGCTGGGAAACCCGACCAATAAATCTGAATGGGAGATCCGGTAATTCCCCCTCAAGATGTTATTGCTGCTGTGTGCCATCTGCTTTGCGCTATAAGTTGAGGTTTTTAAACCACGAAAAAAAGATGAGATTCAACATCGCTCGACGCCGATGATGCCCCCCGCGGACGAAGCCACGTTCAGGCAGGTCCACTTAATCATGTGTAATTTATAGCACCGGCAGCAGCAGGGAGCTAAGGTCGTGGCTCAGGACCGTTCAAGGGGAACGTGGGTGGGGGTTTGGGGACCCGGGGGTGGGGGCAAGAGGTCCTTTGTGAAAAGCAAAGGAGAGAATTGGAGGTGACATCTTGTTTGGCGACACTTCTGATGTGGCAAACGCTTCGGGCATGTTTGCCGCCCGAGCGGAGCGAAGGCGCCGAGTCGATGACTCACTTACATAACAAAACAGATTAGAGGAATGGGGATAAAGGCAAGCACAATTAACCCATTAAGACCTGAGGCCGCTTCTAAACATTTTCTAAATCCTAACAGTTTTTCGGAAAAAAATGTAAGAAAATAATTTTCACGATTTTTCAAAAATAGCAGATCTACAAGCTCGTAGCGCGGCACTCGGTGCCGCGCTATGAGCTTGTATATCTGCTATTTTTGAATAGCCTAAAGAAATCTAAAAGTGACACAGATGCGTTCCAGGTATTAATGGGTTAAGAATGTGGGGTGGTGGGGGTGGCAGACAAAAAACAATTTGCTGTTTTTGCGTGATGCATGGCTTCAAATCATCTGTATGCAAATGGCTACGGAGGAAAAAAAAGAACCTCTTCAAGCGCTTAATGTACCTTATCACGATCGCAGCGCCACGGCGACATCCGGCGCCACTGTCAAACACGGGGTTCTCATTTGGGAAAGGCTGTTTGCTGGTGTAACACGGCGAGGTTTATTAACTGCACACTGGCTAGGGGGGCATTCCATTATAGCACCCGTGTTGAAAAGGTGCAGGCACACACAAGGTGAGACGCCATGTTTAGGTGAACCGTCCCCGTATTGGTATTGTACTAGCGGGCTAGGAGATGACCTGAGAAGAGAGAGTTTTTTAAATGGCCATGCTGCAGCTAACAAGTCCACCTTCACTAGCACTAACCTATTAGGGTAGAGGTTCCCAACCTTTTTTTCCTAGGAGCCCCCCGTTCTTACATTAGACAAAAGCTGAGACCTCCCACACATGCACGCACACACACACAGCCTTGTGGTTTTTTTTCAGAGAGAGAGAGAGAGAGAGAGAGAGAGAGAGAGAGAGAGAGAAATTACTTGGTGGAGGACACACACAAAAAACGTGTCATTGTATCAATAGAGGAGTATTAACCTTTGGTGACTTAGAGAGCACTGTGATCAGTGGCATACCAAAAAAAAAGAAGAACATGGCGAACAGAAGACAAATGAGAGGAATTAGGTGTAACCCAGTTACAGCTAGGGTGAAAACGAAAAGTTCTGGGTGCAAGTCAAAGAAGAAAAAAAATCCCTCAGTAAGGGAGAGAATGGTGGCATCGTTGGGGCATTAAGCAGCAATAACTTGCATTTAGGCTATACAGTCTCTTGACGAAGAGGAATGTGCTTAATATTGCCCGGGCAAATAGAATTTCAAGATGGATGCTCGTAATCAGAAGCTACAAAAAAAAACCTTTGGAAAGCATGGAAGGGAGAGATATGGAATCCAGCGCTTTGGCAGTACAACCTAGAGGCTTTGAAATGGAGTCTCCCGTAACCTAATGTCAGACCGCACTAGCCCATTAAGCTAAAGCTCTGGCATTTGCTCGCAGGGAGCCGATGGAAACTCCTTTATAGGTCAGGGCGAGGCGCTCACTCATGGAGCTAACGCGGGTTCCCAGGTGCAGGGAAGGGCAATCACTCAAGTCCCAGTCTCCAAAGAGCGTCCATTACACTGGTGTTCTGACTATAGTGTTGGCCCATGGGCTTTTCACTTCCTGCCTGTGTTTATCGAAGCAGCGAACATTACAGCGTTCGTTCAATCCCCAGGTATGCTATTGTCTCCCGACTTCATGATGTGCTTAAAATACATGAGAAAAAAACAGCCGTAAAAATGCAGCCAGACTTGTTTTTTCCCCCTCACTCAGGTTTTACCATAAAGTATAGCTTCAAAGGCAAGAGAAACGGCTTCATCTGTATGCTAGGTCAATGCAAGACACATTACTATGTATCTTTTCTTTCAATCTCCTCATTTGAGCTGCTTCTTGTCAACAGTGAGGGATGTATTCAAAGTGATGAGCCGGTTTAGAACTGCTCTGTTGTGTCACCGTATAAAACATTGGCATGCCTTAGGGCTCCTCATTAGCCACCACATTTTCCTCTTAACTAGCGTGACACTTGACATCGCTGGAAACCTTGAACTCTCTACTCGTTTGAACTCATGGGTTGATTAATCCTGAATATTGCAGATGTTGGGTGAAAAATCTCAATCCAAAGTTGGCAATTTTCTTACTGGTGTTTTCACAGCGTTGTGAGCTTGTCGGCTATTTTCAAAAAGATTTAATACATTTTATACATATGGTACCTTGTGAAACGACAATCTGCATAATGAGTACTTTTACTTCTGTTACTTAAAATATATTTTGATGCCAATACTTTTTTTACTTTTACTCAAGTATTTCTACATTGCTATTGATACTTTCAATTAAGTCAATTTTTTAAAAACTTTTTCCACCACTGATGTACATTAGGAAGTAAGCTATATCAGCACTACACTTTTCCATACAGGGTTTTGACTAGACTTTACGGACACAGGTTTTAAGGCTCTTTTCTCAAATCTCCACCCCCCTACACACACTAGGGATAGGCGTTTGGGCTAACCGTAATGTGATGTCATAGCTATACTAATTAACATCATGAGGCTTGACAGCATCATATATCGTCGTTGTCCGGCAGAATGTCCAAAACCACTACTTTACAGGAATCCAATGTACTTTTTTGTCACAAGCTCTTGGTAAGACTTTTCATTGGTTCAATATTAATAAAACCAGCACTTTCACTTTATTTGATTATTTTCAAGAATAGAAAAAAATAGCAGATCTACAAGCTCGTAAGGTGTCGCAGTGTGATACGTTGTGAGATAATAGCGATAAGAAGCCGGATTGATATCAGTAGCCTACATGAATGCAGCGTACTTGAATGCAGCGAACAAAGCCAAGCATTTCAAACAGAGCCTATAAAACGAACGGCTCCCAAATCAAGTCAAACATGCAGATCTATCGTCATGGAAATGTTTTCCTAATTGTCCGTTTATCAGCTACATGTTCCAGAGCAAACCCTTTTGTTTATTTTAAAAGCCAAGCCGTTAAACATTTAACTCATTTAGACCTGAGGCCGATTCTAAAAAAGGGTTTCTAAATCCTGACCTAAGTTTTCTGAAAAACTTCAAATATGTATTAGGGAAAAAATAATTATGTTGCTATACTGTATACTGTACATAGACAGAGGAACCCCAAAAGGGGTTCCCGTCCTGAAAGGTATAGTTACTAGAGCCATATGAAATCCGTTTAATTTTTTTCCCAATTCCGTTTTATTTTTTCCATTTTAATATTTCTGAATTCTGTATTTAGCTTTTTATGCTTATTTTTACCATAAAAAAAAGTGTCTGGTAAGTGGAAATGAATAAATGTCCACAATTTAATAAGATATAACAGTCCATTTAATGTTTAAAGTGCTGCAACACAGAAATACTGTTCAATTCAATTTTAAAGAGAAATAATAAATAATAATATAAATAATAAACACTCCACCTCAGAGTTTTTATAAGGGGTCATCATCATTAGCAGTACTTGACTTGGGTTTAGAAATTAGGCTTGCTATTTTCTGTTGCACTGCAGCAGGCTTCAGAATCTTTTTTGGTGGCATTTTACACCACTAACTTTTATTTTTAATTGACGTTTGTTAAGTTTTTTTTTTCAAATGTGTTTACCCATAGAATCAGGTCTGCTGTCAGGGCACAAAGAAGTCACGTTTCATCTCCGCAGACGGCACTTGTTATGTGTCACACGCAAAAGCGTTACCCAAAGAATTTGGTCTGAGCAGTGAGCATGCGCAAGATGGTGGATCCGGTGTATTAGTATTGTTATTTGTATCGTCTTTCTAAGACGATTTCTACGTGGATTTTATTGTTTATAAAGTAGGACAAAGTAGGATGTGGCCATGCAAAATGGTGGTGTTTCCGTGGATTTGTAAAATATTCGCGGTAAAACATTTATTATTCCAATTCCATTTTTATTGGTCATTTCCGCGATTCCGTTAACATGGATTTCATATGGCTCTAATAGTTACAAATAGGGGTTCCCGCCCAAAATGGGTTAAGTGAAACTTGGCTTTACAAGAATGACTTTCCCCCTAAACCCCTCGTTTTGAAATTAATATAATAAATCATATTTCAGGACGAATCAGCAAAATTGGATTTTTGATCCATCCGTTGGTTAAATCCAAAAGGAAAGCAAAAATATTTGTTCTGTGGCTCTGGACCGGTTAGGGGCGGTTCGGACGTCACTAGTGTGGTGGTGCACTCCGGGACCGCACTGATTGAAAAAGCAGCGTGTGTCCCATATTAGAAGCAAGCACTTCTAGAACTAATTGAAGTGTTAAATGCAGTCTGAGAACTGCTGACGGCCGCTTTGAAAAACAGAACCAGAGTGTAACTGCTAGAGCAGCACATTATTGTAGGAGGAACAATTATACATAATATTTTAATACTGTTATTTATGCAAGTTATTTCTTAATTATTTGGTCAACCAGTCCTAAGTGGATAGTGATTTGTTTTTACTGTACACGGTTAACCATGCACCTGCCCCAGTAGTGGACGGTAACTAAGTACATTTTACTGTACTTAAACAGTGCCATGCTTATTTATGGAATTTTGGTTCTGAGTGCCACAACCAAAATTAATTGTAAAAAAAAAAGTGCTTAGGAGCCGAGATACAGCCTTTTTCAGTAGAAAGTTAAACAAGAAGTGAATGGAGCAGCAAATCTTCGAATCATCATATCTTGGGTTCTGAACATGTTTTTCCAAAAAAATAAAAAAAAACTTTTTTTAGTTTTTTAGTTTTTTTTTCATGACGTATTTGACGTATTATGGCACACGGGGCGTTAGGCCTCATGACGTATTTGACGTATTGTGGCACTGAAAGAGTTACCTAACCCTAACCCCAATATTGAGGTACAGTATTTTTTACTTTACTTGAGTATTTCCATTTTTCAATACTTGCTACTTCTACTCCACTACATCTCAGAATGAAATGTTGTTCTTCTTACTCCATTACATTTATTTGACAGCTGTCGCGTTACTAGTTACTGAAACTTCTTCTAAATGTTTCGAAAAATAGACCATCTACAAGCTCACTGTGAGCCTGTAGATCGGCTATCTTAGAATAGCCTAAGTATAAAATAGGGCTTACAGTAAGTGGTAATTGATCAATAATTATAGTCTAATAACAATATTTATGATTCTGAAATGGGCATTCTGCATATATGAGAACTTTTTCTTTTGCTACTGTAAGTATGTGTTCATGCTAATACCGTACTTTGACATAAGTAAGATTTTGAATACAGGACTTCTACATGTATTTTTACATTGTGGTATTGCTGCAACTTCTTCCACCACTAACCTGCACCCATCCCCTAACACCAGTGGTGGAAAGTAACTAAGTACATTTACTCAAGTACTGTACTTAAGTACAATTTTGAGGTATTTGTACTTTACTTGAGTATTTCCAATTTCCAATGCTTTTACTTCTACTCCACTACATCTCAGAGGCAAATATTGTACTTTTACTCCACTACAATTATTTGAAAACTTAAGTTACTAGTTACTTTTCAGATATAAACTATGATATAATGAAACATACATTAACCACTTTAGCCCTATTTTATACCTAGGCTATTTGAAAATAGCAGATCTACAAGCTCACAACGCGTCGCATCGCGACGCGTTGTGAGCTTGTAGATCGGCTATTTTCAAATATTTAGTACTTTTACTTTTGGTACTTTAAGTACATTTTGATGCCAATACTTTTGTACTTTTACTCAAGTACATTTTTTATTCTGGACTTTTACCTGTAACAAAGTATTTTTATATTGCAGTATTGGTACTTTTACTTAAGTAAAGAATTTAAGTACTTTTTCCACCACTGCCTAACACACACACACGCACACGCGCACACGCACACGCACACGCACACGCACACGCACACACACAAAAGGTACACATTAGCAGTGTAAGAAACGAAGAGAAAATTAGCGATGCTCTTCCCTCCAATGCAGGTAAAGGCATTTAATTAATTAAATCATCCAACAAGGGCAAAAAAACGCCTCAGCACGCTCACTGCACCATTCCCCATTATGCAAACAGCGTGCGACTACCCTTGGCAGTAATGGCACAAATACAGCGCAGTCGTCTGCGGATTTTGGATTAGAGACCGGTGTGAGATATGAGCGTTTTAAATTAATGAGTGTGCACTCGGCTCTAATTCAAGGCGAGGCACAGGCTCAGGCCAGCCAAGCCAGACAGCAAAGCCGGGCCCGGGCAGAAGTGTTTGTTTTAGCCTGTTTATTGAAATGAGTTGTAAATCCCCCTCCTCTCATGCCCGGGAGAGGTCAGCTGGGGTCGAGTGGAGGGTATGTGTGTGTGTGGGCCGCGCTCTCTCTCGCGCGCGCGTGTGTGTTTGTGTGTGTACTTGTATTACTATACTTCTGAGGCAGATGTCCCCGCCATTATAGTAGAATTTGAGAAATAGACATTGGGCCTCATTCTCAAAGCTGTTGGTACATCTCCTACTATATTTTAGTGTAGATTTGAGTGTAGATTTGAGTGTAGATTTTTTTAAGCAAAGACCGACGTGCGTTTCATGAAAGGCTGTGTGAAGCCTTGACTTGTGCGGATCACGATAAAATTATGCATACAATGATGAATCCCATCTTGAATCCCACCGTAAATCAAACGCTCGTTAACATGAGCCCCATTTGCATTGTTCCATGCCCCATTTAACACCATAAAAGGCAACAGTAAACATCCAACGTGAAGCCCACTTCACCACGCCGAGAACTTCGGCTGCGTGTCTCGTCAAAAAGAACAGATTTGCAAGCTTACAACGCCTCGCGCCACAATGCCTTGACAACTTATAGATAGATCAGTGTGTTTGTCTAGCAGGCACGTGCACACATAGACATCAAAGGGGGCTTGAGCCCCTGCCCTTTTACCCATCTGGAAAAATCTTTTATTATTTATTTTTTTTAAGCACAGGATAAAAATATACATTTCCGTTCAAATATATGGGTTGCTAAATTTTTTTTCAAAAATAAACAGACATACATACAGGTGCGTCAATTGTTACAGGTATAATGCATAGTTTTCTATGCATTTCGTGTTTTTTGGGGGGTTTGACCCAATTTTTTTGATAGGTGTCCCTTATTTCAATCTCTGGGATTTGGCAACCCTAACCTTGCCATACCTTAGCTTTTGCTGAACTGATGCCACTGGACATACACACAAAATGAACAGGTACAGTGAAAAGAATATGATGTCAAAATGTACATTTTCTTATAACAATAACAATGTGTAGTGTGTGTTACAAAATCGAAAAATCCAAAATAGGACCGTCATTTTTAGCTTGCGGCCCCTTGGACTTTTGCTGAGTGGCCCCTGAGCCATCTTAAGTTGAGTAGCCCTGCCGTACCTGAATGCAGCGTTCAAGAGAATTGCCTTTTCCAAATGCTCCTGAACTTGAGTGCAAGCATTTTATGTTGAAAGAATTGCATCTCCAGTATTGGCTTGAATCTTGAAAGCTTTAGTTGAGTGCGGCATCACGCACCGAAAATAGCCAATCTCAAAGCTCACAACGCGTCGCGCTGCGACGCGTTGTGAGCTTGGAGATCGGCTATTTTCTGTATTTTCACCAAAAGTGCCCTTTTGGAAACTTCAGCCCCTGCCCCTCTAACATTCTCTGCACGTCCCTGTTGTCAAGTGAGTCCCTCGCGTGATGGATCAGCTGAACGTGAATGAAATATTACTCTCATGTTGGATATGGATAAGGATAATCCTTTTTTAACAGGTCGTTCAATTAAGTCCTTGCGGTCTTGTTTCCAATGAGAACCTGTGAGCAATTAGGGGTTAAGAGTCTTGCTCAGGGAAAATTTTCATTTCATCGACACATATGCTGATCTGGCCTGGAATCGAACCTGGGGCAACCAGGGCCTCTGGCTCCCTAGGCGGGCTCACTAACCACTCAGCTATGAGTAGAAAAAAGTTACAGCACTTAACGTCACAGCACCAAATAATAGGCTAATAAAGCATAGCAGGATGTTATATAGCCTATGTCTATTCTACTGATTTTGCTCACATTTGCTGAGGTGGAAAATTAAAAAAAGATGATGCTAGAATGCAGGATGTATTGGAGTGCCGCTATCACTCTACCCAATGGGTTATGGATGATTTATATTGATCACGAAGGGAAAGCATATCCTATCCTACATCGGGATTGGGAATGGCCACATATTTCATCCAGACTGCCCATAGTAGGGACCATTTTCCTGGTCCTCACAAGAGAAATGGTTGTTTTTTGGTTGAAAAAATACTTTCAGGCTTAAAATTAGGAAAAGATTAGGATTAGACATGAGGCTGGGTTGGGGTTGAAGTTATGCCAGATATGCCCTCACAGAAAATAGCAGATCTACACGCTCACAATGTGTCAAAGCGCAATGCGTTCGTTGTGCGCTTGTAGATCCACTATTTTCAGCTTTAGGCTTATAGGGTATAAACAATTATAAAATGCATTCATAAAAACACTGCCCTAAATTGTTGATGTCCTCAGAAGTATATCAATACAAACGCGTGCGTGCGTTGGAAAAGCACACATTTTTTATAACATGTTTCACCGGCAAGCTAATAAAAACCTTGTGCATGCACTCACGTTTTCCAGCATTTCCACTTGGCCTAATGCTGTGCAACCTTTTGTGTCAAGGCATTAAAGAGAGAAGATGTGAGATCTGAGTGGTGTGTGTGTGTGTGTGTGTGTGTGTGTGTGTGTGTGTGTGTGTGTGTGTGTGTGTGTGTGTGTGTGTGTGTGTGTGTGTGTGTGTGTGTGTGTGTGTGTGTGTGTGTGTGTGTGTGTACGTGTGCGTGTGGGCGTGGGCGCGTGTGTGTGTGTGTGTGTGTGAGAGAGTCAAGATGTGGTTCTTTTCGTCAGCAACATATTGGCCCTCGGGGAGACGATTATGAGGCCTGCGCGGTTTAAGTGGTAACAAGGCAGTATTGCATCTGCGGAAAGGTAGACATTACACTCGCCGTGGTAAGACTGGGCGGAAGACATAAAGGTCAGACATAAGTAGAAAGTGGGGCACGACAGAATTGCCTCCCTTCTCAGTAGAACAACGGCGTATCGCTGAAGCGGTTCACTGGGACTTTTGATCCACTGGTAATAAGCCTCTCAGAGCTTTCCTTCTCAAGTCTCTCTCTCTCTCTCTCTCTCTATCTCTCTCTCTCTCTCTCTCTCTCTCTCTCTCTCTCTCTTTCTTCTCCTTCCCCTTTTTCAGTGGTGGACAAAGGACATTTACTCAAGTACTATAGGCTACTTAACCATTTAAACCCCATATGGTTGACCGGAGTCCCTCAGGGTTCTATGCTAGTGTCTTTTCTGTTTTCTTATTGTGGGGAAACCTTTCGCTGAAAATAGTCAATCAACAAGCTCACAACGCATCGCGCTGCGATGCGTTGTGAGCTTGTAAATTACCTTTTTTTAAGAAGGAAATATTTTGTACTTTAACTTGGGTTCTTTTAGTATATTTTCATGCCAATCTGACTACTTCTTCCAACACTGCCCTTTTTTCTCACCCTCACCCTCCACACACACACACACACACACACACACACACACACACACACACACACACACACACACACACACACACACACACACACACACACACACACACACACACCCTATCTTTTTTTTCATCGTGCTCTCCTGCTTTCTCAACCCCCATGTTTTGTCAGTGATGGAGGCAGTGGAAGGGGGCGCATCGCTCTTCGTCAGTCGGCCTGTCTCCTCAAGCATGTTTGCTGCATCCGCAAAAAAACCCAGAGTGTCAGTTTGACTCTGAGACGGGCCATTTTCACACTTAAAGGGATACTTCACTTTCACATAAAATAAACATTTAAAAAATATATAAAAAATAAATGAAAAAAGTAATGGAAAAATCACGGCCCCCTCAAGCATTAGAGTGTCCTACTAATGTGTGAGGGGGCCTTTATTTTGCCATAACTTCTTTAATTTATGTGAAAGTGAAGTATCCCTTTAACCACTTAACCACTTAAAGGGATACTTCACTTTCGGGCCGGGGACACATTTAAAAACAATATTAAAAATAAATGAAAAAAGTTATGGAAAATTCATGGCCCCCTCACACATTAGTAGGACACTGCGTGTCGTGAGGGGGCCATGAATTTTCCATAACTTTTTTCATTTATTTTTAATATTTTTTTTAAATGTGTCCCCGGCCCGAAAGTGAAGTATCCCTTTAAGTTGGGTGGTAAATGTTGGGTCAGTAAATGACATCATTGACGTCAGGGGTGGGCAACTTTGACGATGGAGAGGGCCACTATATTTCCACACTCACTCGAAAGGGCCACATTGCATATAGAGAACAGGCATAGGTACGTCACAGGTTACGTCACTCCGTTAACTCCGCCCACTTTGGCCGCCATTGTACTAAAGCTTGTTTGGTCGCGCTGGTACCCTTGAGTTAACTCTATGGCTGGTACACCACTCTGTAGTCAGCAAGCAGCAAGTGTAGACGGTGTACAATGTACATGATCTTCCATCTCTCTACTATCTATCTGGTCACGCTGGTACATCCTGGTACATCACTCTGTAGTCCTGTGCTCATAGTTCAGCAAGCATCAAGTGTAGACAGTGTACATTATCTTCCATCTATCTTCTATCTATCTGGTCGCGTTGTAGTCCTGTGCTCGTTCAGCAAGCAGCAAGTGTAGACGGTGTACATTATCTTCCATCTCTCTTCTATCTATATCTAACTTGTATAATCTCTAACACATATGCTTCTGTGCTCAAACAAGCATGACAGCACACAATAAAAATATATACATCTGTTGTGCTGAGTCGCAGAGAGCAGAGCACCGGCTAAGTGGCTAGTGGCTAAGCTAGCAGTTTGAATGGGACGTTTACGGCCGTATTAGCTAAATCTGGCATTTTAAAAAAAAGAATTTATATCGAATATCTTAAATACAATGAAACAAACACATTTAGGCTCTCTACCTGTGCTCAAACAAGCATGACAGCACACAATAAAAATATAAACATGTTGTGTTGATGAGACCGAGTGTGGATGAGAATCAGCGTTGCCATGTCGGCTAATTATAAGCGACTTTGGGCAGAACTTTTTCTGGCTTTTTCTGTAAAGTTGCTTGTAAAATTGGTAGTTGCGGGTTGCGTTTTTTTGTGTGGCTTATTTATAAAGTGTTCTTGCTTATTTAGGCTTGCTTCCAATTTTTTATTTTTTATTTAAACCAGTGGTTTTCAAATATTTTCATGAAAATGTTCTGTGCCAGGGAGCATTTGTGTTGTTAGAATGTTTAAAAAAAAAAAAAAGTATTCTTTATTTTATTGCAAGAGTTTATTTTAAATAGCCTATGTACAAGCTCACATGAGCTTGTAGATCGGCTATTTTCAAGTAGCTGATGTCACTAAGCCACTTCTTTTGGGCTTGTTTTCATAGACCTGGTTGCTTATTTCTCTCGCAAAATCTGGCAACACAGGTTCCGTTCAGTTCACTTACTAGCTCAATGATTAATGAATGAACAGTATAATAATAATAATAATAATAATAATACTTCGCTAATAATATCAATAATAATATATAAATAATCAGTACTCAAGATGACTATATTTTATTTTCGGTTCAGGTGAACCAGTCTATGAAATGAATGATTGTGACTCTGACTGGGCACACTGTCATTACATGATCTGGGGCACAGATGTAATGACATTTTTTCCAGGTAGCGTGCCTTTGCATCCGCGTTCAGCTTCTCTCTGTATGGTATGTCTCTGTCACGCATTGTGTGTGTATGTGTTGTAGACTTTACACAGACTGTGTTTTCAGGAGACGTTGTGAGTAGCTGTCAATGCTGTTGTTGATACGGCCAGCTGTTGATACGACCCTATATAAAATGGCCGCCGAAATACGTCACTGGTAGCTAGGCTCCTCCTCGACTCCTCCCTATGCCCGAAGTCTATACTGTCGGGCCATTCTATGTCACACAAAAGTAGCAAAAATAGCAGATCTACTTGTACATCTGCTATTTTTGCTTCTTTTTTTTTATTCAGATATCTTTTTAGCTATTTTTTAATTGAAATCCTGAAATGTAACATTTTTATTAAACTTCAAATGCATTTAGTTATACTTATGTTAACTTTATGAACTTAAATACAAATACATTGGACATAAAAAAGACAATAGAATTGTAATACTAGTCATTAAGCTACTACTAATTTAGTAGTAGTAGTAATTAAAGCGGTCATGTTTGGAATTGTAACAGCTGAAATCAATAATATATCAGTATTCCGATATTAATGTTCGAAACTGAACACGGTGGAAGTCTTTTTATTGTATTTCTTTTTCTGTTATGTATGGTGTTTTTATTGTGATATATGGGTCTCTCTTGGGTCTGAAATAAAGATTGAATTGAATACCATTTAAAATCTTAAAAGTGGTTTGCAATGCCCACAGGTTGGGAATCACAGATCTTTAGGATTTTCTCTGCCTCCAGTTTTGTTTTCGTTGTGACGTGTACTTATCTATTGATGCTCATGTTTAAATATGGAACAGTGGCATGGGCAGGTTTGCCCTTGGAGATCAGTCGTTTTGCTTCCCTAGTCATGTTATCTCATCTCATCTCATCTCATCTTATCTGGTGGTCTCGCCATCCAGACTATGCCCGCCTGCCTGCCAATCTGCCTGCTCCCCTGTGACCGGCCTCTCTTCCTGGTTCAAATCATATTACCTGCCTTCCGGCATATCATTCCCGTGTATAGCTACAGTCAGTGGTTTAAAGGAACTAAGTACATTTACTCAAGTGCTGTCACTTCAGTACACTTTTGAGGATTTTTTAAAATGTATTTACTGGAGTGTTTCCAATTTTCAGTACTGTTACTTCTACTCCACTACATCTCAGAGGCAAATATTGTACTTTTTACTTTTTACTATTGTACTATTAACCACTTAGTTCACATCTATGTATACTTACTGTAGGCTATTAGAAAATAGCTGATCTACAAGCTCACAACGTGTCGCTTTGTCACGCGTTGTGAGTGTGTTCGTTGCTTCTGGCGGTCCCAGGAACAACATTTTTGAGATGGGGGTCCGTGGCCAAATACATATCATTTTGGGGGTCCTTGACATGAAACAGGTAGATCAGAACCACTGATCTAAATGTCTCAATAGAAGAGCAGGGAGACCAAATACTAATCAACACAGCTGTGTTAGTTATGGTGTATTAACATATCATTGCTGTCGGGCAGAAACCTTGCATCTCCATATTGCAACGTTGTATGTTTTTTTCCCCCTGTACATTAATGCCCAACTTATTGTCATAATGGCATTCAAAAGTAGAAAAAACAACCAATCTACAAGCTCACAACACGTCGCATCACGAAGCGTTGTAAGCTTGTAGATCTGCTATTTTTGAACTGGTTGACAGAGAGTTTTATAAATATCGAACCAATGAAAAAAATATTAACAAGAGCTTGTGACTAAACAATAACTACAGTACATACAGTAGGATGCATAACACAGGTCCTTTTTTTTCTCCCATTTCCTAAAAAGTAACGGTTTTCAACATACTGTACAATGGTGTCCAACCGACAGCGACAATATAGATCAGTGGTTTTCAACCCTTTTCAAATCAAGGTCCATTATTTATTCTGCATTTGAGCCACGGATTCACCATTTGATGAGATTTCGCATCTCAGACCAAAAACTTGGAATGTGTTCGCAATTCCATGCTGTACTGATGTTGGTACCATAGGAGAGATAACAGGCAAAAGTTGATCAAAATAACAATTATTTAATTAAGTAATGCAGATGTTTAACAATAATGTAACTCTTGAGAGCGTAAAATGAAACCAAATGGACCCGTGAGGGTCCATTTGGTTTCATTTTACACTCTCAAGAGTTAAAGATCTGTAAGGGTCCATTTTAGTTACCAACTCTCCATCATTTAGATGGGGACCACCTGGAACCCCCTTCAGGACCACTGGTGGTCCCCGGACCACTGGTTGAGAACCAATAAATATAGATAGATTATGTTTTATGGATTGCAGATATAATTTATCAAAAATCCTGTTGGAAATCTGTGGTGAGAACAACCCACTGGCCTGTGAAAAGATATCATTCCTGTACTGTAGTACTATATTTGGCAGGTGTCCCACTTTATGCTGCATATTTTCTAAAATCCATTTTTTCCCCCCGTTTTCTTTCTCTCCCATTCCTGCCAGCAGTTTGACGTTACAATAAATGTTCCAGTAACTAGATGACTGAGCTGAAATTAGTGCCGGGTATAACAATATGCAAATTTGCGTCCGAGCTAAAAAAAAATGCAGTGATAAAAAAAATGAGTTTTATAATAATTGTCTGCAAGTGATTATTCTTTGTCGCACGGCGGTGTTGCGCGCCAATCTACAAGCTCGTGATGTAAGCGACGCGTTGTGATCTTGTAGATCGGATATTTCCCGCCCCGACAACTGTTGTAGGACAAAGTATGACGAAGGGCAGCGGCACCTAATCACGCCACGGTTTCTCAACTAGTGGTCCGCGGACCTGGAGTGGCATGACTACAAAAAATGTGTCTTTTTTTTTATTTGAGCAAAAAAGCATTATTTTACACTTTGGCTATTAAAAAATAGCAGATATACAAGCTCATAGCGCGGCACCGAGTGCCGCGCTATGAGCTTGTAGATCTGCTATTTTCGAAATATCAAGAAAATGTGTGCAAATTAATATATTTATATTATTTTAACTTTTTAAACTAAAATTTTTGCCTCTGGGGGGTCCCTGGAACAACACATTTTGAGATGGGGGTCGGCGGCCATATACAAATCATTTTGGGGGTCCTTGACATGAAAAAGTTTGAGAACCACTGATTATAGAAACATACGTTTTTCAGAAAACTGTTAGGATTTAGAAGACATTAGTAAGAATCGGCCTCGAGCCTTAATGGGTTAAAAATAGAAACAACGATTGTCCAGCGATTCCCAAACCTGTTGGCCGCGGGGCGCCCTGGTGGGCTGTGAGGGTATTGCAAGTGGGCACTATGACACTATGATTTGAATGACAATATAACATTAATATACAACAAAACTAATGACATGTAAAAAAAAACACTTCACCACTTAATCCACTAAGACCGGGAGAGCATCTGTGTCATTTTTTGATTTCTTTGGCTATTCAAAAAAATTTGCAGATCTACAAGCTCATAGCACGGCACTGAGTGCCGCGCTATGAGCTTGTAGATCTGCAATTTCTTTTGAAAAATCGTGAACATTAATTTGTGCAAATCGATGAATATATATATATATTATTTTTTTTAAGCGAACATTTGTAACTCAAATCTCTGCTTCTGGGGGGATTCTACAAATGTTTCTGAAAAACTATTGTTTCAGTCGTTCTCAAACCTTTTCATGTCAAGGACCTCCAAAATTATATGTATTTGACCGCCGACCCACATCTGATAATATGTTGTACCAGGGACCCCCAGAAGGAAAGATTTGAGTTAAAAAATGTTTGCTTTAAAAAACTATGTATATTCAAAGATTCTTCGATTTTTCAAAAATAGCAGATCTACAAGCTCATAGCACTCTGAGATTCAAGATTTTCCAGTGGGCCCTGATCCAGAAGCGGTTGGGACCGACTGTTCAACGTATTGAGGACTGTATGCTATAGTGGTCCAAGGCTTGAAAGGGGTTGAGATCCACTGGGCTAAGAGCTTTATGGGTGGCTGTGGGAAGCCATACTGTTCCTGCCCGCGCCGCGCCCTTCACCTCATTGATTTACCATTACGCTTTCTCCAAGGTACGGAAGGAGTCCATTAAAGGGGAGCCTTCGTATGCAGTAAGCGTAATGAAGATTCCTCCTGCCGCGCACGCCGCGAGGGGGCGTGGCAAACTAAGTACATTTACTTCAGTGCTGCACTTAACACTTTGGGTGCCAGAATTTTATAATAACAGAATACGTTCGGTGCCGGGAATCTCACTGTTAACCTCCATTGTGCTGTTTAAAGCTGTAGACTCCATGACGAGCAATCCATGACAAAAAAAAGCATGCCTCCATTTTACCCGATGGTGCTGGCTAACGGCTGGAACAATAACATCTCTCACGCGAGTAACAATGGCGGAGCGATCGCGGATGCAAAATGAGTTGTTTTCCCCATAGAAAAAAGTTTCGGAGTTATAGGCGTTTTAGAGAAGGAAATAGACCGGAAGCGGATGGGGAGCCATGTTTTTGACACGGTGATGCATCTGGCCTATCCTTCTCAGAATCGCCTAGGGTGATCCCAGAGCTGCTCTAGCCCCTCCCGCATGGAAATAAACGAAAAAAAACAAAAAGATAAAACTCACGTATTTATACGGTTTTTAGGAAAGTTGGCACTCAATGTGTTAAATGTTGAGGTAGGCCTACTTTTACTTTTTTCATGCGTATTTCCATTCCTAGGTATATAGTATTTTATACTTCGGCTCTTCGATAACATCTCACACATGACGATGTGACATGTTGTGTGTGAGCTTTATAGATCTGCCGTTATTTTAAGATTTTTGCAAGATTTTTACAAATTTCGCAAAAGAAACCACTAATTGTGTTGTAGTTTTACTCACGCACACAAACACACAGACAAAGACACAGACACACACACGCACACGCACACGCACGCACACGCACACGCACACGCACACGCACACGCACACGCACACGCACACACACACACACACACACACACACACACACACACACACACACACACACACCTTTACACCTGGTCCCATTTGGATCAGTGGTGAGTCCACTGTTAATGCAGAATCAATGCTCCAAATTAACCAGCGGACCTCCCACCCCCACTCTCGCTCTTCTGGACAAGACATGCCCTTGGGCTGAGTAAGGGAATACACACACACACACACGCACGCACGCACGCACGCACGCACGCACGCACGCACGCACGCACGCACGCACGCACGCACTTGCGAGCACACACAAGTTTTAGGACGGTATTGTATTGGATGCCACTTTAACGCTCCAGCAACGTTGTGAGCTTGTAGATCGGCTATTTTGGGTGCGCGACAGGTATAAATCTCTCAAATCGTACTTGTGTGGACGTTTGGCCCTCACAAGTATGGTAGTACAAGTGCGCGCACACACACACACACACACACACACACACACACACACACACACACACACACACACACACACACATTGTTATTTAAAAACAAAACGGTCGCCCGTTGGAAACAATAACGCACGTGCCGTCAAGCGACAGAGTGCACGGCGAGGTCTCCTAGTCTAATTTGCCGAGTGCTGCATCCATTAAAAAAAGAAAGAAGAAAAACAAGGTATCCCGGGCTTAGGGGGCTGCCGCTGATAAGGTCAAAGGCGTAGCGAACGTTCCGACACTCATTTCCAACACTCATTTCCAACACCCCCCCTACCGCCCCCACCCCACTCCCCCACGCAACATAATCGGCACCCGCGCTCTGTCGGAAAATCTGCATAATGTTCCATGTAGGCTATACCGTTGCTGTAGGGCAGAAACCTTGTATCTCCATATTTCAACTTTCTTATGTTTCGTTCATAAATGAATGCCCTACTTCGTCATACAAACAAAAATAGCTGATCTACAAGCTGACAATGCATTGCAAGCTTGTAGCTCTGCTATTTTAGCTATTAAAAAAATTAAGTTAAATGAGAGTGGTTAAAGCCTCCCTATGTAACTTTTTTTACTGAATAAAATGTAATTTGGTCCAATCTGTATGGTAGAGTATGTTAATAAAATATAACTTACTACTAACTACAGTGGCGGTTGTATTTGGTCTCCCTGCTCTTCTATTGAGACATTTAGATTGTGTCAAAGGTCATGTCTCACCTAGACACAGGATCTGACACAAATTTTGACCTGATGGCAATGCAGAAACAAGACCTATTAGATGGACAGGGAAACGGCTGTTCTTCCGTTGTTGAATTGTTGGCCAGCTAAGCTAAGCTAACATTATCAATTCTTTTCTCAGTCAAACGTCAACGTCCACCAACCTGCGGCGGCTCTATTAGCTCAATGGTAAAAATGTCAGCACTTAAGCAGGAAACTAAGTTCAACTCCGGGGTAGGAGAGGAAAGTTACATTGTGCTGCTTTAAGTGTTTCTGTAGGTTGTATTTATAATGAACCGATGAAAAGTATAACAAGGGCTTGTGATTAAATGTGACCGCGGCCGGCGGAGGCGCAGTCCTTTCGTGAATTCTATTTTTTGTTTCGCTAGAGGAAAAAAACCTCAGACGAATTAGTTTTCATCTCAAATGTGCTAAAGCCACAGTAGCAATCCGGCGGCAATACCAGGCTACATTTCACTTAAATGACAGAGCTTTAAATCAGCATATAAATATGACATGATAAATGCATGATAACTACATTGGATCAATTGGAACAGTGGTTGTCAACCAGTGGTCCGGGGACCACCAGTGGTCCTTGGGAGGGTCCCCAGCAAAATTAGTTCTCACAGCATCACAATCAATTTAACCACTTAGCTTTGGCTATTCAAAAATAGCAGATATACAAGCTCATAGCGCGGCACTATGAGCTTGTAGATCAGCTATTTTTGAAAAATCTTGAAAATGTGTGCATAATCTTATTATCATTTTTTTAAAGCGAACATTTTTAACTAAAATCTTTGCTTCTGGGGGTCCCTGGCACAACATTTTCAGATGGGGGTCCGCAGCCAAATGTATATCAATTTAGGGGTCCTTAATTGGCATGAAAAAGATTGAAAACCACTGCATTGGAACACGTTTTTTTTCTTCTTTTTTTTCTGAAATGTAACAGTTCTGGACATACAAGGTTTCCACCTGACAGCGACGACCTAGCATGAATGAAAGAGAGGGGGGGGGGGGGGTGGGGGGGGGGGTGGATATGGAGAGGGAGGGGAGCCGGTGGCATTATCCCTCAAAGTCACGGCCAAATTGAATCTGCAGGTGCAAATGTGGGTATGCGCGGCTGCCTCTGCGACACGCGCGGCTATCTATATTTATATGAATAATATACGGAGCCGGTCAAGGGGGCCGCGGCTCCGCCGGGAATAACTTCCTACTACGGGGCGGACGGGAATCAATCTTTCTATGAGCCGCCGCGATGCGTTTAAAAAGCCTGGTGCTCCTCGGACCTCTTTTATTATGATTTCACGGGTGTGATAGGAGCTGTCGGTGTTCTTCTGGACCCCCACCACCCCCCCCCCCCTTCTTTTCCTGCTGAACAGATGAATAGATATGGTTTGCCTTCAAAACCCCCGTGATGGCTATTCACACGCCACTGGAGATGGTACACAATGCCCGCCTGATTGGAGGCCAGAGTTATAATGGCCTTTTGTGTTTGAGTGTTGAGCTCCTGTGCATAAACGTACAGTATACAGCACTAGCATCAATTCACTGCTCTGTGTGCGTGTGTGTGTGTGTGTGTGTGTGTGTGTGTGTGTGTGTGTGTGTGTGTGTGTGTGTGTGTGTGTGTGTGTGTGTGTGTGTGTGTGTGTGTGTGTGTGTGTGCGTGCGTGCGCAGTATGTGTGCATGATGCATACCATTTCTGTGTGTCTCTGTGAATGTACATGTGTTTTGTGTACATACTGTTCTGTTCTGCATGTGCTTGACATGCACCCTAGGACTTCAGAAACAAGCGCGTGTGCGTGTGCATGCGTGTGCATGCGTGTGCGTGTGCATGCGTGTGCGTGTGTGTGTGTGCATGCGTGTGCGCGCGTGTGTGTGTGTGTGTGTGTGTGTGTGTGTGTGTGTGTGTGTGTGTGTGTGTGTGTGTGTGTGTGTGTGTGTGTGTGTGTGTGTGTGTGTGTGTGTGTGTGTGTGTGTGTGTGTGTGTGTGTGTGTGTGCGTGCGTGCGTGCGTGCGTGCGTGCGTGCGTGCGTGCGTGCGTGTGTGTGTGCGTGCGCGCGCTAATGAATGTGTGTGTTTTTGTACACATCCTCAACAAGAAGGCTGCGTGGGTTTTTTGGCTCTCGGTATACAGCATCACTCATTCATCAGGCCTTTTCGTTAGGGCACCGAGAGGCTATATACATCCACCTGCATACAGAGCAGATGGACCGCACAGCGGTAGCCTTTACATGTCCTGCTTCTCCCCCCTGTTCCAGTTTGAAGGGCACAATATGGGCATATGTCGCTATATCACGTCCACCTCCACATACGTATCTATCTACGGTCCGGCAGAACCGCGGGTTGGTTGGACTTAAGACGTTATTTTGACTGAGAAAAAGGATCGATCGTTTTAGCTTAGCTTAGCTGGCCAACAATTCAACAGTGGAGGAACAGCCGTTTCTCTGCCCCCTCTATGTTAACCCATTAATTGTACAAAATGTCTTCTAAATCCTAATTGCTGTTGCTATGTCAGTGGTTCTCAAACTTTTTCACGTCAAGGACCCCCAAAATGATATGTATTTGGTGGCGGACCCCCGATCTCAAAATATTTCGTTCCAGGGCCCCCCCAGAAGCAAAGATTTGAGTTACAAATGTTCGCTTTAAATATATATATATTCAAAGATTTGCACACATTTTCAAGATTTTTCAAAAATAGCATATCTACAAGCTCATAGCGCGGCACTCGGTGCCGCGCTATGAGCTTGTAGATCTGCTATTTTTGAATAGCCAAAGAAATAAAAAAATGACACAGATGTGTTCCCGGTCTTAATAGGTTAATAAGTCTTGTTTCTGCATCAAGTGCTTGAATGTTATATCAATTTGAGACACTTCCTTACAACAAATGCTTGCCGCTCTGGCGCCTGCACTCTGCAGCCGGTGACTCGCCTCAGAAGCGATCATCTGGGAATGTGGGCTCTGCTCGTTTACCGGTGGACGTCGCATGACTGCTTCAAATGTGAATACAACCATATTCGTGGGTTAAGCAGGGAGCTTAAACCATCAATACATTTCCATCTTGACCTTTTTGGCAATTGGCTAGGAAAATCTGAAATGTCGCACAAACTGCTGCTAAACAATGTTAGCGATAATGTTTGTATTGTTTTCTCTTTGCTCTTATACCTAACCACCTAAACGTCCATCCGTTCTTTGTTTGTTCCTTTCTTTCTTTCTGTCTACAACCTCTACTGTCAAGGCACCCTCCCCCGTGCTCATTCTGTTTTAATAGCCGCCTGTGTTTGTGTTTGGGAACAGGACGCCATCAGAGAGAACGCCCCATGCTCCAACGCACAGCCTGGTCCCCCATAGCTGCCTGGCGAACGTTCACACACATTTTCACTCACGAGCCCCAATGGAATCCCGGAGGCATCTCGTTACCAGCGTTACAAGGCAAGGAAGGAAAAAAGAAATTGTGAAAATAATTGGACTACAACGACGCCGTATATATACCAGCCCTTCCTCAAACGTAGCTTTGACACTTGGGGCCCTATATCGCGACGATAGAACCCATGCATCTCGTCCTCTCACACAGGGAACAGCAGACTCCTGCTCCTGTTGGGGGAAATTGATATAGAAGAGCCACAGCTGCCTTCTTCCACGCTCACCGTGCTACCAGAGCAACCTCTGCAGGCACGAAAGTCTCTTTCAATCCTGCTGGCTGCTTCTTATCATCATGGGGCATGCAGATCAATAGGCAATTCACAAAGCCACCCACTTTAGCTGTATGAGTGCTTGTGTGAACATATAATATTGATCTGTTTTGAACAAACGTGCCCGATTTAATAAAGTAACCCATTACCATGTTGTTTTAGTGGGATTAAACGCCACGCCAGAGGGAGGAGTGAGGAAGGATTTCGGCCTACATGTGACTGCAAGGCCAGACTGGCAGAATACTATTTGTTTTAGCTTCACCAAACAACACGAACTATCAAGACTCCAATTCGTGCCTGTCTGTGATGTAGGTAAAAACACAATAAGAACCTGAGGGGTGATGTTTTCTTATGATCAACACCAGTTGATTGAGTTTTACTCACTCATGAGTAGGGAAATAGATTATGAGCATCTTAAAATGTATCTCCCTACCCCTGTGGCATCCTATTATTTTCGTTTTCAAACGTGGTCCCTGAAAACAATAGCACTATTTCACAAAATAAAAAATTAAATAAAAAACGTAGAGGAAAAAAAGGGTCAATTTATACTCCATCGCGCAAGCATTTCACATTGCCGAAAAGACAGATCTACAAAATAAGTTCGTAGATTCTGTAGATTCGTTATTCTACGGAGAATAAGATTTATGGCTTACGTAGGATCAAATCTCCTAACTAGCACAGGTGATTTTATGTCTCCAGAAACAAAGTGAATTAGCCCAATCTCAATTTTTTACCACAAGACCACATTCCCAATGCAGTAATGTTTGACCACAACTGAAACGGTACAAGTAACGCATTGCATCAATAGTTACAGTAGCCTACTTTCAAGGATCACTTGCTTCAACAGGGGGTAAAGTTGGTAGAAACCCTGATAAGCTTTGCTTTGTGACATAAGTTACAAAACACATGCCTGTAGGCTACTGTATAGGTAGACAACTGATTAACATGATTTTTTTTGGGGGGGCGGGTTCTCACTGTTTTGTCCATGGTGCTTTTACTCTGAGGTTTTATTTGATCTGATGTTTTGCTATCAGTGCACGGAGCCCACATGATGCGAGGCCTTGATGTGTTTCATTCCGAGTAGCTTCCACAGGGTGAGTCATTCACAGGCATGGCCAGTATGTGAAACCACCGCTTCTATTATAGTGCATCAGTATACCACACCAGAAACCAAGCGGCAGGGCGCACGTGCACACACACAAGCACACGCACATGCACGCGCACGCACGCACGCAGGCACACACACACACACACACACACACACACAACACACACACACACACACACACACACACACACACACACACACACACACGGTAGCCTATCACAATCACATCACCTCTGAAAATCAAATTTTTCATCATCTTGCCTTTGAAATATGTGATGCATCTATTGGATTGGGATAACATTTTGGAGAGAGAGAGTGAGAGAGAGAGAGAGATGGAGAGAGAGAGAAGAGAGAGAGAGAGAGAGAGAGTAGAGATAGAGAGGAGAGAGAGAGAGAGAGAGAGAGAGAGAGAGAGAGAGAGAGCAGAGAGGAGAGACGAGAGAGAGAGAGAGAGAGAGAGAGAGAGAGAGACGCCCCAATGCAGTCCAAGGATTTGTGAATGCTTTTCCTTTCAAACCCCCATGTGTGTGTGTGTGTGTAGTGTGTGTGTGTGTGTGTGTGTGTGTGTGTGTGCGTGCACGTGTGTGTGTCAGTGAGTGTGGTGGGTGGGAGGACAGCGGGGTGATAGCCTGTAAGTGATGTGGTGAATGTGCTCCTCCTAGACGCCTCTCGGTGGCACCGTTAATTACGCAGAAGCCCTGAGAGCAGCCTGCTGACATGGTGGCGAATTCACTGTGGGAGTGTAAAGAGAGGGTGCCGTGCGTGCGTGTGCGTGTGCGTTTAGCCTATATGCAAACCCCGGGATGAGAGACGTGACTCCGTGGCAGGTACCACGGATAGCGACTTCTCTGATTTGCAACAGGGACAAGGAACAGAGAGAGAGGGATGTATA
>NC_137625.1:8431873-8465994 GCF_963280865.1 Gymnoscopelus braueri | reverse complement strand
GGAGGAGAGAGACCCAGCGCGCAACGTAAAGCCAAACAATGCGCGGTTTCTTATTTCTCCAGATAAACAGCTAAAAAATGATGGGTAAAAAGCGACGGAGTCCGACAGCTAAGAGTTCAGCTTGTGTGTGGGTAGATTTGGAACAGTCAGAGATCCATGTATGTGTGTGTGTGCGTGTGTGAGACTGTGTGTGTTTGTTCCCCGACGTGCACGATCCTTCTCATCCGCGGCTGTTTAACGGTGGCGAATCTCTCTCTCCTCTCCGCCTCGGTCAGCTGTCAGCAGCACCACATATAGAGGCTGTGTTGCCATGTCCTGCTTATTATAAAGCGACTTTGGGGCTCGTTTTTCCTGTGAAGTTGCTTGTGAAAATGTGTGGGTTGCTTTTTTGGGGGGGGGACTTTGTTTCTAAAGTGTGGTTGTTGCTTATTTGGGCTTGTTCCCTTAATGATTGATTGATGTACTTTATTTAGTAAGACATGAGAACATCAGTCCATGGAAGTACAAATTCACGATAGGCTACAAGGTCTACTAAACTGGGAGACTCATTAAGCACTAAAGCTTGTTTAAGATGAGATCCCCATGCACACAAATCATGATGACATATAAGAGACAGACAGTACACTACACACTACTATACAGAATGTCATACAATCAGCTTTAAGGTTACTGGTATGAAGAGTGAAAAAAAAAATGTTGTTTAAACCAGTGGTTCTCAATGTTCAAGTCAAGGACCCCCCAAATTGATATGTATTTGTCTGCAGACCCCCCATCTGGAAAATATTTTATTGCCAGGGAGTGGGATCCCCATACAAGATTTGTGTTTGTAAAAGGTTTCAAAAAATATCCCACATTTTTTAAATATATATATATTTTTTAAATAGCCAATGTTTAAAGGGCGAAGGAAGGGCTCGCTTCTTTTGGGCTTGTTTTCATAGACCTGGTTGCTTGTTTCTCTTGCAAAACCTGGCAACACCCCATAGACGACGTGCGGCTCAGTCTACTCAGCACTCATTAATATCGGTACAAGCCCCCGCCCACTCTCCAGAGGAGCAGCCAATAGTGTCCCGTATCCCTCCTCTGATTGGCTGCAAGGTGCCGTCGGTCATTACCCCCCCCCCGCCCCCCCAACGACGGTGCTTCTCATCTGTGTGTCTTCTGTCTTGAAGAAGCAGAGTAGGCTGAGGGAGAGAGTAGGAGGGAGGAAGGTGCAAACTGGGAAGAAGACAATGGATATCTGTATAATACCTATTAGCAGCAATGGTGGACAAAGTAGCCTATATTACAGATTATTAAGTAAATACTCAAGTATCCAACTACAAGTTGCGTATTAAGTAGGCACATATATATATATGTATATTATATATATGTATATTATATATATGTATATATATATGTGTGTGTGTGTGTATCACAGTATGATTGTAAAACCAGTCAGATTGAAAAAGGTGCACCCGTTTTTTAGGGCTTAAGTGGTTAATTCATAATATAATATATTCTTTTAAGTTTGGGTCCCAAGGGTCCCTTAATTCCCAGAAATGTAGTGGAGTCAAAAGTACAATTTATTTCTATTGGAATTGGATGTTCTTGCAAAAATAATATAGTAATAATGATAATAATAATAATAATAATGATGATAATGTACTTAGGTACAGTACAGAGGCAGGTGCAGGCAAGGGAAGAAGAAAATGGATATCTGTGCCTATTAGCGCCGGCGCTCCCGACTCAGTTCCCCCGGAGAATGTTCCACAGCAGTGTTCTACAAACTGATGTTCCTTTAGGTCAGCGAGGGTTATCTGTACCCTCGGAGAATGACGCACGCACCTCATCTGTCAGTCCAAAGGCTCCCATCCAATATTCCACCGATGGGTTTTCTTTTTTTCCTAACGTCACCTGTGTCTGATATCCATGGGGCTAAAATGATAACACACCACGCCTGCAGTACTGTATTCTATGCCAATACAAACCTCTATGATGACCTTGTATCAGCAGACAAAGAAAAAAAAGACATTTTCGTGCACCTTTGTGTAACCTCCCTGGGAGGGGTTGGTTGGGGAACATGCAAGGTCAAAACGATCATTAATTGTATAATTTTTTTTTGTTTATTGATGATGTGACAAGCCCCATTTATACACATTTGGATACGTTACTTTTACTTCCACCAAAATGCACTTATAAATAAATACATACATTCATCATGATTTATTTGTATCATGACTGAAAAGAGGTATTCTGAAGCCTGCAGCTTATTATGCCTACCCTTAAAAATATGCGATGGGAAACTGACTATGTCCAAGGTTACTTAACAGCATATCCTCATCTTCCTCAGCTTTTCTTGCCTAAATGAAGCCGTCCGAATATTGAACTCAGTCTGGGTGGGTGCTTTTGGCCACGACCTCTGGGAAGCCCTCTGTCAATCAAATCATTTCAAATGTGGGCTAAGGTGTTTTAAGATGTAAAGTCTTTGAAGACAGTATAGTGATAATCCCTTTAACTTTTCTTTGTTGAAGGAGAATAATTAAATGCAACTCCCACAAATTAATCAGTATCCCGATAATAATCTGAACTCGGTTTTACATTTCCAAGGTCTTGAGGATCATCTAACTTTTTGGAATTCAGCCATATTTCCCTTGCTGTATTTTCACTACTAAAAACTTCCAATTATACTGTGACCTTGCTGTTACAAAGCACTCTCACTAACCACTACAAAATGTTAAAACGCCGTTATTCCAGCAGTCCATTAGCGTATTGTGAAGTTTTACAAGAGGCTATGATGCTTCTGCAAAGCAAAGGACATTTTTTATCTCATCGACACCTGGGAGAGACAAAAGACAGAACGATAGACATACAGTATGGCACTTTTAGACTTCAAAACTCAGAACTTTCCACGACCTGAACATTGCAGGTAATTGAAGTTCTGTGATTGTATTTATTTCTTTTCTATTATTATTACACTGCTCCTATCAGCTGTGCATTTTCAGTCATATAAAGTGCATATAAAGAAATGTGAAAATTGCTAAAGTTAAAACAACTTCCATTAATGAACTATTGTGGTCAGATCACATTTTCAAATATGCATTTATATTCTAAAATGAGCAAATAGTATATTAACACTGATGATTTCTTGCCTTATGTTCTCAGAAGTTAAACCCATTTTCAACCTATCTGCATGGTCCTCACTGATGTTCACTATAAGATGGCACCATTTCTGTCTACTCATTCTGTGTCTCAGAGGATGGTGGTGGACAGTTCAGAAATCTGCCCACTGTACCAGTGACACCATCGGTAGGCAGGTTTGGTAATTCTTTATCATTTTATAATAGAGTAATGTCTTCTTTTTCTATTAATACTGTAAATACAAAATAATAAAAGTTGAACTCTTACAGATGATGCATTGTTACACCTTACGAGTTAACTGTGCACCTCTAGCCGTGTTCTCCACCCCCCCATTTACATTTTAGGCATTTAGCTGACTCTGATTCGGAAGGACTTGGAACAAAGTGCAGTTGTAAACACACGACTTTGCTTCCTAAATCACTGACATTACAAGGCCCATTAATGGCAAAGGAGCACAAAGGTTGGCGCCGGAGTGCCCGGTTACAGTGCGACTCTTACACATACTTAGGAACAAAGTGAAACTGGAGTCTCTGCTCAGTCTCTGGTGTAGTTCATCATAGTCCAGCCAAGGATGAACGGGGCCATGAAGAGGTGCTGTCCTCTGAGCTGACTCTGCGGTTTTACCGTCCGTGCCGCAGAGCGCAGACCTTCAGAAGTCGACCCGATTGCAACTGCACACCTCATGAACCCAGTCAAGGGTGTAGTCATCAGCGCTTCATAAAAAAAGAAAGAAAGAAAAAAATCTCAGCTTCCAATAGAATACAGACTAGGGCATAGTTAAGGGGCAGCCAGAAAAAAAAGTTTATATATATATATATATATACACATAATCGGCAGAAAATGGAGCAACGTCACACTGCTGGGATATGCCTGCAATTAAATGCTATGAAGCACTTTTTAAGTGGGAGGGTGTGTGCGTGTGCGTGTGCGTGTGCGTGTGCGTGTGTGCGTGTGTGCGCGCGCGTGTGTGTGTGTGTGTGTGTGTGTGTGTATTGGTTTGTGACGGAAGGCCCCCAGTGTTTACAGTGAGAGTTATGCATTCGCTTCTCGCTCTCTCGTTCTCTCGTTCTCTCGTTCTCTCTTTCTCTCTCTCTCTCTCTCTCTCTCTCTCTCTCTCTCTCTCTCTCTCTCTCTCTCTCTCTCTCTCTCTCTCTCTCTCTCTCTCTCTCTCTCTCTCTCTATGCCTTGTTTATTAGAGTCAGGGTTTGCGTGGAGGGAATATTCCAAACGCGTTTCGTGGTGACATTTTGTGACGTGCTCCGCCGAGGGAGAAAGGGCCGGAGAGGGCAGTAGAATTTATTGACTGCATTTCACAGTTATAAATGGCTCTTTTACTGGTGACATAAAGAAAATGATCTGCTCTCCCTGTGCTGCTGTGGCGGGTGCAGATCTGTAAACTTGCTCTTGTGTGTATACTACCACCAGCGCCGGCGGAACTCGCATTGAATATTTCACCCAAACGGGGCAACTTAAATTGCCATCAAAGCCTGGCGTTGAAGGTGAAGTAGGGAGCATTTGAAGAACAGGGGACGTGTTCTATGTGCCCGTGAAAGGAGAAACCAACTGGCTGGTTATGCGTGAGCTGAGTCTCTTATCGTAAAAAGCAATAAGCTGCGTGTCCTTGGGCGCTGAACTGCCCATGTTTAGATTTCTTACCTGCTTTAATATCGGTTCTTGCAGTCTTGCTATATCATCTAAGGGGACGTCTTGAGGATGACTAATCGTCTCTGGAGAGACACCACACACACATAGCCACCGCCGTCTAAGCTACTGTTAGCACAGTGTTGCTCAAATAATCCTTACTACACATTGAACGGCTCCAGGGCAAGAGCTTCAAAGTCCTTCTGCTGAAAGAAACAAAGGAAGTAGAAGCAAAAGTATATTCTAAAGGAATATACTTTTTGTCAAAATTGATTTTCAGAAATGTTTTGGAACAATTTGTAGTCTCACAAAATCTCACTGACCGTTTTTGTTCTTCTTTCTGAACCCACCTATACACGAATCCACAGAGCGCTGCCCTGGGCGCAGCCATTGCTGCGGTGTCAACGCTCCGCGGACGCGACACCGCAGCAATGGCCGCCTACAGGCAGCTACAGGCAGCGCGCCTGTGGATTCGTCTATACTACTGTTGCTGGCTGGCTGACTGACTGACTGACTGACTGACTGACTGACTGACTGACTGAGTCAGTCACCGCGTCATGAACTTACAGAATTAGTTGACCTGTTGGCCTAACAACGAACTTGCTAATTGTAGGACTGGGAGCCCTTTGAGTTTGGGACACATTGAATATGGTCGGTAAAAGTTAGTTAAAAACAACATTCCGGAGTTCCCATAGAAGAAACCGTTGCCATAGGTGGTTGTTACCCTGTCACATTCCAGATGTTGAATGTGACTTGGTAGCAACCATGTAGCAACCGTTGCAACCCTGTCACATTCAACATCTGGTTGGCCACAGTAACGACTGAGTGGCCAAGTGTCACTGGTTTCTGTTTCCGTTGTTACAAATGAAAATCCCTCCAGCGTTTCAGATAGGCTATGGACATTTGACACACACACACAAACACACATTTGCACGCACCCACACGCATGAACGCACGCACGCACGCACACACGCACGCACGCACGCACGCACGCACGCACGCACGCAAGCACGCACGCACGCAAGCACGCATGCATGCATGCACGCACGCACAATAACACAACGTTTAAACGTTTAACGTTTAAATATATATATATATATGCATTTAGTAAAAGAAACATTTCAAGCTCATATACTAACTGAAAGGACTTTCTGCAAGATTATGCCTGCACGGAACACGTTTCACCAAACATACGTTTCACCCTATACTGCTGAGCAAAGCTGCATTCATATTGAGTTGCGTGTGGGTGTTGCGCACACCGAGGTCTGAAGAAAGGCATTAGCATCAGCTCCGTTGCCCTGAGCTCCTCGGGCGTCGTTTTCTTGTTTGGCTGGTCAGGACGCTCGGGTCCTAATTTACCAAGCTTCTCCAACTGCTTTTTCCAACTGCTCCAAGCGCTCCTAGTGCTTGTACTGAGTTAAAGATAACAGAAACACTACAAGCTGTGCCAATGGTATGAAATGGTACACGCCTTTTGTCTCCTTAAGTGGGAGCAACCACCCCCGTTCCCTCACTCCATTTGGAAGTGTAGTGCACTGTTTCTCAACAGCTGGTCTGGGGCAAACCAGGTGTCCAAGTGGACCCTTGAAGGGTCTCTAAGGGAGTACACATGGAACCATATTGTTCATCTCTTGCAAGTAACAAGAAATGGAGCAAAACCAACTTGTGAAACAAAAGTTGCAAAACAATCATCAATCAATCATCATCTGATGTCAACCCAGTACAAAATAAAAGTCTAAATTATTGTTTTCCCCCCTCCAAAAAATGGTAAATATTAATGGTATTGTTAAGCAAAGAAAGTTTTATTTCAGTTTTAACTTTTGATTCGTGTTTTCATGTATAAGTCTCTTTAAAGCTCTGTTTAATCTATTATAAAACATCATCAAGCATCTTTGGTGGAACCAGACCATCTGTGTTCCCAGATCTCGAGAGTGTGCTGCTGAGCGAGAGACAGCTCTCAAACAAAGTACATTTTCTCTTGAATTGTCTGTCTGAAATGTTTTATTTTAGTGTCAGAATATTCTGAAGATGTGGCTTTGGGGGGAAAAACGGGTCCATATTTGCATATATTCACTTCTGTGGAGCAAACTGACAGAAGGAGACTCGCTCACTGCAAGGAGGTTAAGGAAAAACTCCTTAGACAAGACTTAAAGAAAAACATTTTTCTTTATTTTGAGATGCCCATAATGTGCTTGGTGCTCAGTGGATTAAAAAGCAAACGTCTCAGTCCTCCCAGGACCTTCGTCAGTGCTATTCTTCTGTGGAGCGAAAGAACCGGTCATAATCTGTAGTCACGTTCGCTTCTCTCATTGGAGTGTGTACTCAGGCCCTGCCGCTAGTCTCCTAAAGCAGTGGTTCTCAACCTGTGGGTCGGGACCCCCAGGGGGGCCTCACTTCATTTTTGGGTGGTCCCCAGATGACTGTAAAGTGATCATTTAAGGACTTTTAAGACCTTTTTAATACCTAATTTCTTTTTGGGGTAAAGGAAAAACTTGCATTATACTGTATCAAAAGTCATCAACAAACTATACTACAAAAACTAGCCATATATTGGCCAAATTGTCAAATAATATAAGAAACATTTAGAAAATAGCCGATCTACAAGCTCAACGCGAGGCGTTGTGAGCTTATAGATCTGCTATTTTCACAACATTTATCTATGGAACCAACTCAAACTAAAATATATACTGCCTCAACTCCTACAATTCCAAATGCTTGTCAGGGCGGGGATCCTTAGTTCAAATATGATTATTTTGTGGGGTCACAAAATAATCTTAATAAGACTTTGGAGGGCCCAGGGCTACAGTAGGTCCTGTAGGACCAGGCTTATCCTTTTGGCCCAAATGTCTGACTGTACCTCGTGCTGTTTACATTTCTGTCTAATAAAGTACTCAATCAATCAATCAATCAATCAATCAATCAATCAGTACAACACAAATACCACCTCGGAAGCTAGCAAGTCACAGTGTTTCAGGACCATAGACAGCACCCTACTTTATACAGACAAAGGCGGTCTGTGCAGGTCTATGTTCCAATCAAATCAAATTAGGTTGGCTACAATATATTCTCTGTACAAGCTTTAATAACATATAATATAAATGTAATAAAGTGACATATTTTACAACAATCAATGAAGGAAAGCACAGACAGCGCAGCAATTCCCTACAACCCCTATTACCGACGATCAACACACATACATCTATGAACTCAAATCTATTAATTTTATCACTCAGTCTCACTCTTTTCGAGATGAGAAGTCTGCATCAAAGCCAGATGTCAAGAGCTTATTTTAGATGAGTATTTATGTTTTTAAACTGCTGTAACAATGTGCATAAGAACGCAGTCTCCAGAGACTTCATTATGTCATGCTGACTCCTCATTACATATTGACAGGTTCGGGGTATTTCTCACAATGTTTTCATTATTAATGCATACTGATTTGGCTGCTGACTCAAGATAAAAAACCACTAGACTTGATGTACCAGTGGCTCTCAAAGTGGGGTTTGGGGACCCCCAGGGCTCCTTGAGGGGGTTCCACAGCAAAATACTTAATATAGCATATAACATCTGTTTAACCACTTTGACCCGATTTTATATATGGGATATTCAAAACTAGCCGATCTACAAGCTCACAACTTGTCACATTTTGAATAGTTTTGAAACATTAATAGCAACATATATCTTCTCTTATGGAGGTCACTAGCACAGATCAATTAGGGGTCAATGTTTGAAAGCCATTGCTGTATACGATTAGGCCTAATTCATTAAGATTCCTTGTCAGTAGGATGCCATCGTTATGGTGATCTGGAGAAAACATTTATAAAGGGACTGACTGGATGAAATAAAATACCTCTTCAGGCTCTAGGCAGCAATTAGCTGTATTCACTCCACCTAGTTTTGATGTGGACGGGATGTTTAACAACTTGAACCCCTGCAACGGCTCTGGCTTTCAAAATGTAAAATAAATAATAATAATAATAATAATAATACTAATAATGAAACAATACATACATTTCTTTTACACTATAATAACACATACCAGCTCATAATATGTCGCATTGCAGCACATCGTGAGCTTGTAGATCAGATATTTTCAACCAGTCACACAACTCAGTTGAACCATTCAAACCCTAGTATCACTATTCTGGGCATGCAGTAGGCAAAAATAGCAGATCTATAGCAGATACATATATATAGGCAACAGATTTGGTGTAAAGGGGAAAAAGTCAGTGGCCAAGTACAGACCCCTGGGCAACCCCCGGTCAACAAAGTATATAACTGTCGTTCTCAAAGTGGGGTCTGGGGACCCCAGGGATCGTTGAGGGGAGTCCGGCTAAATAATGGGGGTCTGTGGCCCAAGGCATATGTGGGGGACCTTGAACGTTTGAGAATCACTGGTATATAGGGTTCAATTGGTTACAATGGGGCTTAGTAGCAGTGGTGTAAAGTAACTAGGTACATTTACTCAACTACTGACCTTAAGTACAATTTTGAGGTACTTTTACTTTAACGGAGTATTTCCAATTGTCTATACTTTTACTTCTACTCCACTACATCTCTGAGGCAAATACTGTACATTTACTCCACTACAATTATTTGTAAACTTTAGTTACTAGATACTTTGCAGATATACATATTACATTATAAAACATACATGAACCACTTTAGCCCTATTTTATACCTAGGCTATTTGAAAATAGCCGATCTACAAGCTCACAACGCGTTGCAGGGTGTGACAACAACAAGTACTTTTACTTTTGGTACTTTAACGACATTTTGATACCAATACTTTTGTACTTTTACCACCACTGCTTAGTAGTTAAAGCCTGGCAGGAACTGACAACTGAGAGACAGGCAGACCCGCTCAACAAACCGTTATTATGCTTCTTATTCCCACAATGTCAGTCTCCCCCGGCCCCGGCACCAAGATTAAAAGCAGAAGATGAAAACACACATTTTCTTCCTGGACTTGTTTATCCTTTTTTTCTTGCTTCCTTGCACCAACCGCGCCGTGTCTGATTATGTTGAACCCGTTGCCCTTTGTAAACATACAAGGAGAGACTGTTTTCACCCTGATAATTATGCTAATGTGATGGATGATATTGGAATATCCCGAGACTAATGGCCATGGATGAGATTAAAAATAGCCATAGCCGTACGGTGCGCCATCCTACTGTATGCATAATCTACATAATACTGGAAGTTATAAAAAATGATAAATCATAATGTTACACAATGAGAGCATGTGCGTGTGTGTGTGTGTGTGTGAGTGTATTATGAGTTCCACAACAATAATAAAAGAATCAAATATGTAGGCCAATCTGCCTTCCATAGATCCAGCACGGAGGAGATTGTCATGGATTGTTTTTCCATTTCCGTCACGCATGTTGATGCATTGTTGCCTGCAAGATATATATGATATAATGGACGAAACCGTGCCGTCAGCGTGGGGGAACTTTTGTGAGTCACGAGGCCACAGCACTGTATGCAGCGACCTATTTAACCACATAAACCCTATTCTAGGGACGTCCCTATTCTATAAATGCTAGGGTGAACATTCGGCAGATCTATAAACTTGTAGATTGGCTACTTTTCATCTAGGTTTGGTGTAGAGAGAAAAAGGGAGGGGACCAAGTATAGACCCTTAGGGAACCTGGAGAGCTGGAGTATAGTGTTTTAATCGTTACAATTAAACCCCTTCTGGGCTATTGTAAATCAGGCCAATTAGCATCGTGATGACAGAGAGAGTGACGTTGTGTGTGTGTGTGTGTGTGTGTGTGTGTGTGTGTGTGTGTGTGTGTGTGTGTGTGTGTGTGTGTGTGTGTGTGTGTGTGTGTGTGTGTGTGTGTGTGTGTGTGTGTGTGTGTGTGTGTGTGTGTGTGTGTGTGCGTGTGTGT
This sequence comes from Gymnoscopelus braueri, assembly GCF_963280865.1. Classification (NCBI taxonomy): domain Eukaryota; kingdom Metazoa; phylum Chordata; class Actinopteri; order Myctophiformes; family Myctophidae; genus Gymnoscopelus; species Gymnoscopelus braueri. Next base: position 8,455,339 of record NC_137625.1, on the reverse strand, counting down.
GTCCGTCTCCCAGTAACTGCCCACACAAAGTACAAAACACTGATGTTGGCCTGCAAAGCCCAACCCTGCCCACAACCCCTCGCACTGACTTAAACTGAACTAAAAGTTCAGCTAACACAGGGAAGCTGTCAGAACCTTCCCTAAAACATCCAGGACAGCGGCTCTGCGGAACAAACTCCCCATTGCAGTTAGAACTGCAGACTCACTCCCAACTGTCCGTCGTAGTCTTCAGACTCACCTCTTCAGACTCACCTCTTCAGACTCACCTCTTCAGACTCACCTCTTCAGACTTCAACTTAGCCCGTAGCACTTGACCTACAGCCTTGACGACCATTCGCTTCTCCAAAATTCTGTTATACTAAAGCAGTCAAAAAGCTTCCGTCACTATTCCATATATAGCAACAGTTGGAAATGCAATTTTGAGCATCATGTTTTCGGTTGATACATTTCTACAAGAAACTAACACATTGTCTAAGTGTTGAAAAACAGTTTGTTGAATCAACAGTGGTATAATTGTAGTGACATTTAATCAACATCACAACATAAAGGGCCAGACATATGTGGCTGTGCATGCAATAAAGGTCTCCTGTTAATTAAGGTGATACTGTTGGCGTAGAATATTTTTAGAAGCTGACTTAGTGTTGATTCTTCATTTATTGAGTGTCTATTTTCGATTAACTTTTAGACCTTTAAATCAGTGCTTATAGCATAACAAGCACTTTCAATGTAGAGACAACGCCTACGTAGGTGGTATAGCCTATACAGGTACTCACACAATGCCATTTTCAAAGATGTTACTGTATATGGCAAAATAGAACATTAGCCACACAACAAATGCACAGAGCCTCCAGGTGTTATTAATCCCCCGGAGATGGTGAGATTATAAAACACTCAAAAAACCCAATTAATGCCAAATCCCCCGCAGGATTTAGCTACATTTCAACGGTTTCATATGAAACTGGCCCCGAGCCACCAGGCGGCCCCCGCGGCCAGGTTTATTTTATCATTTTGTTTTTTTATCCCCTTACAGTGGTCTGTCTGAGTAAACAAGATTCATTCAAGAACTCATTATATTGCAGCATGGTTGTTTTATGTCCTATTACTAGCTCAATAAAGAACCTCTCACTCCGCTATACAGCTCCGAGATGAGGTTCTAGGTGGTTACCTTCCAGAATCGGGTGAACGTCCGCCAAGGCTCCGCTGTTTACCCTTTTGTATATGTTGTATCCCAAAACTAATGGTAGATTCCAAGCCGCACGGATGTTTAAAGTTTGGAACGGAGCATAATATTTTAGGTCCGAAGCGAAACTACCCGTTTAAATCGCTTATTTAGTCAGTCTGTGGCCATGTTTCCCATTCAACCCGGAAAACCCCCCTACGTCCGCTGCCAGTACTGCTCCCGGTTTGGCTACAATGGGAAACATGGCCACAGGCTGACTAAATAAGCGATTTAAACGGGTAGTTTCGCTCCGTTCCTAAAATGTTATGCTCCGTTCCAAACTTTAAACATCCGTGCGGCTTGGAATCTACCATTAGTTTTGGGATACAACATATACAAAAGGGTAAACAGCGGAGCCTTGGCGGACGTTCACCCGATTCTGGAAGGTAACCACCTAGAACCTCATCTCGGAGCTGTATAGCGGAGTGAGAGGTTCTTTATTGAGCTATCCTATTACCAGTGGTGGACAGTGACGAAGCACAGAAGAAGAAAATGTACATTATAATGTGTACTTTTGAATATGGATATAAAAAATATAAAATCTGAATATAAAGAATGTTTTAAAAAAAAATTGCTTTTGAATATGGAATTATTTCAAAAAGCAAGTGCTCCAGTATTTAACTCAAGCACACATTTGACAGAGCAACTCATAGTAGTTGCGTAATATTTCACCAGGAGTATCTAGACCAGGGGTCTTCAACAGGGGGTCCGGGACCCCTAGGGGGTCCTCAGAGTTACTACAGGGGGTCCGCCAAATCTTTGAGTGATACGATTATAATTTGTTTTACCTTAACCACTTGAACCCTAGCGTCGCTTTTTCTGAGGAGAACTTTTGGCAAAAATAGCAGATCTACAAGCTCACAACGCCTCACAGTGCGAGGCATTGTGAGCTTGTAGATCTGCTATTTTTTGGCAAAGAGGTAATAGGTGTAGAGGGGAAAAAGAGCAGACCCAAGTAAACAAAAAAGTTCAATCTGAAACACAATTTTATACAATTTAGAGGGGGGTCCCTGCTTCATATCTCTCTCAGCTAGGGGGTCCTTGGCCTGAATACGACCCATGATCTAGACTTTGACTCAAATACATGGGCTGAGTACTTTGTCCACCGCACTGCCTATTGCGACCCTTTTCAGATTTTGTGGTAAAAATCAGCCTACTTGAACTTGGCCAGTCATTTTCACTCACTGTGGTGGAGATTGAATTGTCGCCTGGAGCTGTTGATCTATTCTACATGTTTAAAACCGACAGATGCATTCTTTTCAGCACCCTTGTAATTGGAGAGAATTGGCTTTTCTTCTTTTTTTTCTCTTTAGAGTAGCCAACTATGTTTTACCCCCGTTTTCTCCCCGATGTTGTCGTTATGCCAATTAATTCCTCCCCACACACACACGTCTCTTTTGTCACTGCTGTTGTATCCTACTCACCTGCCAGTGAGGAGCCTCCACCGGGAGGACGTAGGGCCTTCAACCTACTCCTCCCGCCCAACACTCCCCGCTGACAGGGACCGCCCCCCCAGCCCGTAGGAGTACATACAATGACCAATATCACCCTCTCCCCGCCCGACTTCCCTCCCCTGAACACGGGCCAATAGGCTCTATGCACAGCCTTCATTAGTTATCATTGGTAACACCTGTGAAGGAAGTAAGGAAGAGGCCCAATTTCTGTCCAATATGGCTGCTGTGCATAGAGCCTATTGTGTTCGCATAGATGTCCAACAAAGCCGGATGCACCGCGGTGGATTCGATGGTGGTTTTGGTACTCCGTACCGTTTTCTTGTAATTGCCGTCGCAGCATTGGGGGGGCGGGGCCTATTTCAGACAGAAAGCCATACATCATGAACGCAACTTTGAACAATCCCCACATCGGAATCGCATTTTTAACCAAAATCTTTCAATTCTGCACATAGGGGCACCACCAACTATTTCCCCACGCAGCTACCTTGTGTCCTGACGGCTGCACCACACGACCGATACAGCCCTGGGTCGCTATATAACCCGGCCTGGCGGAGAGCTGCATTCCGTGGAACCCACTTTTCTAGTTACTATATTATTGCTGCTGAAGCCTTGAACCGCATGAACCAATGTGGGTGGCTATAGGACCTGTGGACATTGAGACAAAAAACTAAAAACAGAAAAACAATGGCAACCCAAAAGCTTGGCAAGGCCTGTGAGTTTGCTCGGCTGGACGCCTCGCAGCTCTGGCCCGCTGCCCCCCCCCCGATGGCCCTGTCAAGCTGCGCTCCCACCTCACAAGGAGGTGCCTAACACCCTGCCGTAATTCCTGTGTTGTCGTAGTCAAAGGAGAGCTGACATTTGCATTCCTCACCATCCACGCTGTGCCGCATTCACTCGTAAGCCCTGTGTTTGAAGCCAAAGTGAAGTTGATGGCATGAAAGCTAAGTTATTTTCATCTTTTACGTGGGAGAGCTGAAGGGTAAGGAATATCGCCCGAGGATAGGGTTAGCCCAGCCTAGCACTCTGCTCTCTCTTTCTTTCTCTCTCTCTCTCTCTCTCTCTCTCTCTCTCTCTCTCTCTCTCTCTCTCTCTCTCTCTCTCTCTCTCTCTCTCTCTCTCTATTTTGTTATTTCTCTCTCCATCTCACCTCCTATCCACAGTATTATTTCACATCTTCTTATTTATATGTTGTACAGTAGCTATTTTGCTTTCTCCTTTACTCTCTGCCTCTCAAGTTATCTCTGTTTTCTTCACAACGCTCTTTCTTTCTTTCCTTTCTCTCTTCTTGCGGCCACTGCCTTTATCCCTATGCCACCCCAACACACACACACACACACACACACACACACACACACACACACACACACACACACACACACACACACACACACACACACACACACACACACACACACCCCACGCTGTCTTTCTCCACGCTCCTTTCCTCCCCTCCTCTTTCTCCACTTGCCAATTCCCTTTTTCCCTCTAACCCCTTCCGTCTCTCTGCACCCCCCCTCCCCCTCTCTCTCCCTCTATCTGCATCTCTGTTTTTGAGGAGGCCCGTGTGGCTCTGCGTGATCTCGGGGGCCTCCCCCCCCCCCTCCTTCTTCCCCGGTGTCAGCCAAAGTGGGAGCAGGGAGCCCGAGGAGGTGTAGAGGCTGCAGTACTGTCACTGCTGCACTGTCACTGGGGGCGTGTGGGGAGCTGTACAGATGGCAAGTCCCTTCATGGTGTGGTCTTTGTGAAGTGAGAGGAACTGGGGAGAGAGAGAGAGAGAGAGAGAGAGAGAGAGAGAGAGAGAGAGAGAGAGAGAGAGAGAGAGAGAGAGAGAGAGAGAGAGAGAGAGAGAGAGAGAGAGAGAGAGAGAGAGAGAGAGAGAGAGAGAGAGAGAGAGAGAGAGAGAGAGAGGGAGAGAGGGAGAGAGAGAGAGATATATATAGAGAGAGATTCAGGTGGTGGTGGTGGTGGTGAAGCGGGGGAGTCACAGAGGACTCTAGCCCATTTAGACCAGGAAAGCATCTGTGTCATTTTAGATTTGAGCTATATATATTATATATGGCACATAGGTTGGCTATTCAAAAATAGCAGATCTACAAGCTCATAGCGCGACACGAAGTGACGCACTATGAGCTTGTACATCTGCTAATTTTTTTTTAATCGTGACAGTTTTGTGCAAATCTTTGAATATATATATATATTCTAAATGACCATTTTTACTAAAATCTTTGCTTCTGGGGGTCCCTGGAACAAAACGTTTTGAAATGGGGGGTCAGCGGCCAAATACATTTAATTTGGACATGAAAAGGTTTTGAGCACCACTCACATAGAAACATACGTTTTTTTCAGAAAACTGTTAGGATTTAGAAGACATGTTTAGAAAGGGTCTGAATGGGCTAGCAGGCAGGTGGGATGTTTGTTCCTCCACTAGCAGCGGCTCACAGGTGGAAACTTCCCGCAAACGCCTGCCTGCGAGTCGCTCCTCGCCAGTCCCACCGGCGACAGCTTGGCACGCGGCGTTCCATGCCGACGTGACTGGCCGCCTCCTTGACGCCGCTTGTTTAACCACGAGCCCAACATTTCTTTTTTCTTTTTCTTCCCACCTTCGTTTTACGCCAGCGGTTCTCAACGTGTGGGCCGGGGCCCAGTGTTGGGCCATGAGGATCTTGCAAGTGGGCCCACAAATAATTGGCAGAACACTATAAGATGTTAATGATAATGATTTCTTTAAAACCTTGAAAAGTGAGTTGTGATACCGATAATAACTCAAAGAATACTATCAGTCAGTCAGTTCCATTGATCCAAACCAGAACAACATTGATTGATTGATTCAAATGAAGATACTATGAATCAGTGGTGTAAAGTAACTACTGTAAATACATTTACTCAAGTACTGTACTTAAGTACAGTTGTGAGGTATTTTTTACTTTACTGGAGTATTTCCAATTTTCAGTACTTTTACTTCTACTCCACTACATCTCAGAGACAAATATTGTACTTTTACTCCACTACAATTATTTGAAAAAATGAGTTACTAGTTACTTTGCAGATATAAATTATTATATTATAAAACATACATTAACCCCTTTAGCCCTATTTTATACATAGGCTATTTGAAAATAGACGATCTAAAAGCTGTTGTGAGCTTGTAGATCTGCAATTTTTAAAAACCTTTTAGTACTTTTACTTTTGGTAATTTAAGTAGATTTTGATGCCAATACTTTTGTACTTTTTTGTACATTTTGAATTCCGGACTTTTACTTGTAACAGAGTATTTCTATATTGCAGTATTGATACTTTTACTTAAGTAAAACATTTGAGTACTTTTGGTAACACTTTCTATGAAGGTCGCCTCTATAATGCTTTATAAGCTCATTTATAATGCATTATAATGCCCTTATAAGGCATTATAATGCTCGTTATAAATGTTTATAATCATGTATAACAACTTATAACCACATTTATAGCGTATTATAACTGCTGGTCATAATGCATTATTATGCTCAGTGGAACAGCACATTATAACTACCCTAACTAAGTCAGTTGTAAAGGCTCATAGAGAAGTGCTGTAATGTGTCATAACGCATTATAACCAAATGTTTATTACATGGAATAATGTCTTATAAACATCAATAATATGCTATAACATGACTTTGAGACCTTTAAGTAAAGTGGCCACATATTCATGCGTTATTAGACATTGTATCATACTATAATACCCTATAGCACAACACAGTGACCTTTAAGTAAAGTGGAAACATTCTTTAATGGTTATTAGCACTTGTATCATACTATAATACCCTATAGCACGACGTAGTGACCTTTAAGTAAAGTGGAAACATTCTTTAATGGTCATTAGCACTTGTATCATACTATAATACCCTATAGCATGACGTAGTGACCTTTAAGTAAAGTGACAACATTCTTTATAAGTCATTAGCATTTGTATCATATTATAATACTCTATAGCTTGATGTAGAGAGAAGGAATGAGTCCATATCAGTGTGTTTTGAGTTTGTTCATTTTACTGGACATTATGGAACTGCAACAAGACGGTTAAACACATAAACAATGAATTTAAGGCACGTTTCTTCATCACATTATCATAACAGGATGCATTGGCTTTCTTTTTGATTGATAGCCATACTGTAACTGGACATAAACAGATTAATACATAACAGAAATAACATTTAAACTAAAACATTTTTTACAAATATATAACATAAATACATGACACCAAATAGTTCTGTTGTTTCCAAAATAGTATTACTATTACAGTGGGGTAGAATTAATTAATTAATCACAACACAGTCACACAGTAGCAGCTTGGGGTCTCTGCAGTCACTACTTCAGTGCAAGTTAGCTTTAGCTGCTAAGCTAAGATGCTAAGCTAAGCTGCTCAGCATGGAGAACAATACTACAAAACAAACATTGTGGAGACAAATGGCCAACTTTCCCACCATTAAAATACCCCCTCGTCATATGCTACTTTATGTGTCTAAGTTTAGTTTACCCACTTCATGATATATCACCTACAACAAGAAGGTTAAACACAAACAATGAATTAAGGTATGTTTCTGTCCAGTCTTCATCACATTGCATAACAGGATGTTATGTTATTGTCCTCTTTGACTGACAGAATCCTGTAGCACTCACTGAAGTGTAATGCCCCCTTGTGGCGTGGTGGAGCTATTGCTCTGTATGTGTTGTTGCTATTCAAGTTCATAGTAGATGTCATGGTATTACAAGTTAAATACTTTCAAAGAGAGAGTTCACGCATAAGTGTATTTATTTTTTGTCATATTGTTGTAATGTTAGTCTATTTACTTAATAGTCACTGTGTTTCATTCCTGCTAAAGACAACACATACAGAGCAATAGCTCCACCGCGCCACAAGGGGGCATTACACTCCAGTGAGCGCTACAGGATTCTGTCAGTCAAAGAGGACAATAACATAACATCCTGTTATGCAATGTGATGAAGACTGGACAGAAACGTGCCTTAATTCATTGTTGAATTATGTGTTTAACTGTCTTGTTGCAGGTGGGATATCATAAAGTGGGTAAACTTAGACACATAAAGTAGCATATGACCAGGGAGTATTTTGATGGTGGGAAAGTTGGCCATTTGTCTCCACAATGTTTGTAACTACAATTGTCCTCCATGCTGAGCAGCTTAGCTTAGCATCTTAGCTTAGCATCTTAACTTAGCAGCTAAAGCTAACTTGCACTGAAGTAGTGACTGCAGAGGCCCCAAGCTGCTACTGTGTGACTGTGTTGTGATTAATTAATGAATTCTACCCCACTGTAATAGTAATACTATATTGGAAACAACAGAACTATTTGGTGTCACGTATTTATGTTATATTTTTGTAAAAAAAAGTTTTTGTTTAAATGTTATTTCTGTTATTATGTTATAATGTTATTCTGTTTATGTCCAGTTACAGTATGGCTATAGAAAGCCAATGCATCCTGTTATGATAATGTGATGAAGAAATGTGCCTTAAATTCATTGTTTATGTGTTTAACTGTCTTGTTGCAGTTCCATAATGTCCAGTAAAATGAACAAACTCAAAACACACTGATATGGACTCATTCATTCTCTCTACATCAAGCTATAGAGTATTATAATATGATACAAATGCTAATGACTTATAAAGAATGTTGTCACTTTACTTAAAGGTCACTACGTCATGCTATAGGGTATTATAGTATGATACAAGTGCTAATGACCATTAAAGAATGTTTCCACTTTACTTAAAGGTCACTACGTCGTGCTATAGGGTATTATAGTATGATACAAGTGCTAATAACCATTAAAGAATGTTTCCACTTTACTTAAAGGTCACTGTGTTGTGCTATAGGGTATTATAGTATGATACAATGTCTAATAACGCATGAATATGTGGCCACTTTACTTAAAGGTCTCAAAGTCATGTTATAGCATATTATTGATGTTTATAAGACATTATTCCATTTAATAAACATTTGGTTATAATGCGTTATGACACATTACAGCACTTCTCTATGAGCCTTTACAACTGACTAAGTTAGGGTAGTTGTGGGATCGCTAAAGCGATCACACTACTGTTATCTTCACCACCGTTTTTTGACGGCTAACTAGTCCTTCATACTTTTAGCTACAAACTCCGTTCCAACTCTTCAACGTTCGGCCTACTCAGGACATGTCGGCTACCATTTGAATTTTTGAAATAATTTGTACTTTTAGAGATATTTCACTTTTTACTTCTAAAAAACTCCCATTCATTTCAATGGAGAAATTCATACTTTTAGATAGAAACTCCGTTCCAACTCTATAACGTTCAGCCTACTTAGGACATATTGGCTACCATTAGAATTTTTTGAAATAATTTGTACTTTTAGAGATATTTCACTTTTTAAATAGTAAAATTACTTAAAAGTTGATAAAAAGAGTAAAAATACTTAAAAGTTGTAAAAATTAGTAAAAGCTACTTTAAAGTAAATAAAGTGACTAAAAATACTTTAAAGTAAATACCTTGAGTAAAAATACTTAAGAGTACTTATATTGAGTAAAAATACTTAAAAGTACTCAAAATGAGTAAAAATACTTAAAAGTTGAAAAAAATAGTAAAAATACTTAAAAGTTGATAAAAAGAGTAAAAATACTTAAAAGTTGTAAAAATTAGTAAAAGCTACTTTAAAGTAAATAAAGTGACTAAAAATACTTTAAAGTAAGTACCTTGATTAAAAATACTTAAGAGTACTTATACTGAGTAAAAATACTTAAAAGTACTCAACATGAGTAAAAATACTTAAAAGTTGAAAAAAATAGTAAAAATACTTAAAAGTTGTAAAAAATTGTAAAAAATACTTTAAAGTAAATAAAGTGACTAAAAATAATTTAAAGTAAATACCCTTTAGAACCTTTCAAACCTTTAGAACCTCTTAAACCTTTAGAACCTCTTAAACCTTTCAAACCTTTCAAACCTTTCAAACCTTTAGAACTTTTCAAACCTTTAAAACCTCTTAAACCTTTCAAACCTTTAGAACCTCTTAAACCTTTCAAACCTTTCAAACCTTTCAAACCTTTAGAACCATTCAAAGCTTTAGAACTTTTAGAACCTTTCAAACCTTTAGAACCTCTTAAACCTTTCAAACCTTTCAAACCTCTTAAACCTTTCAAACCTTTAGAACCTTTCAAAACTTTAGAACCTTTAAAACCTTTAAAACCTTTAAAACCTTTAAAACCTTTAAAACCTTTAAAACCTTTAAACCTTTCAAACCTTTAACTCTACTAACACTATCAATACTCAATACCATCAACATTCTTAGCGATCCCACACTGTTTCTTCAGGAACAGTACCTTCTAGTTATAATGTGCTGTTCCACTGAGCATAATAATGCATTATGACCAGCAGTTATAATACGTTATAAATGTGGTTATACGTCTTTATACATGATTATAAACATTTGTAACAAGCATTATAATGCCTTATAAGGGCATTATAATGCATTATAAATGAGCTTATAAACCATTATAGAGGCGACCTTCATAGAAAGTGTTACCGTACTGTTTCCACCACTGCTATGAATATGCACGTGGCCCACCCATCTGACCACTTAAACACGGTGGCCCTGATCCAGAAAATGTTGATAACCACTGCTTTACACAAACAGAGCCTTGTCCACCAGTCAGATGACTAAGTGCCGTCATTTTGTTTCTTGATCTTTTATTCTTCTTTTTTTTGAGTGCTCGAGATGAGGGCGACACATACTAAGCACGCTAGCTTTTTTTCTTTTTTTTGCCAGAGAGCGTGCGTGTTCGACACAAGCCACATATTCCGAAACCACTGGGCCGGGGTGAGCATGTGGGACATGATCCCCCTCGGTTGAATTATTGATTCTGTGTCCTGACTTTGGTTTGCTTTAGCAGTAATACTGAAGCCCTGCACAGCACACAGCCTTTATGACTCATTTATTAGACCAAGGAGCGAGCTGCATATTTCTAACTTTGACACTTTGACACACAGACAGTTTTTCCCCTCCTCTCCATTTGCTGCTTTTTAGTCGTCGCCTGCTCTCCCGCCATTTAGCTCATTCTGAGATGTTCTGGACGTGCATAGTTTCCCAAAAATAAATCCTTTATACAACTCGGTATTGGAGTCATAGATAGAATATATATATAAAAGAGTTCAAACTTGTTGTCAATTTGTTGTGCGAGCTCTTGTCTTATTGGATCTTGTTTATTCAATACACTTATTTGTTTTAGCTCTTGATCATTTGATTTTCTCATCTGTTTATGAAAGTAGGTATGCTGATGTATTGCACTTTTACTTTAGCGCTAGGCAGTGGTGGAAAGTAACTAAGTACATTTACTTAAGTACTGTACTTAAGTACAATTTTGAGGTATTTGTACTTTACTTGAGTATTTCCAATTTCCAATACTTTTACTTCTACTCCACTACATCTCAGAGGCAAATATTGTACTTTTACTCCACTACAATTATTTGAAAACTTTAGTTACTAGTTACTTTTCAGATATAAACTATGATATAATGAAACATACATTAACCACTTTAGCCCTATTTTAAACCTAGGCTATTTGAAATTCGTTGTGAGCTTGTAGATCGGCTATTTTCAAATATTTAGTACTTTTACTTTTGGTACTTTAAGTACATTTTGATGCCAATACTTTTGTTCTTTTACTCAAGTACATTTTTAATTCTGGACTTTTACTTGTAACAGAGTATTTTTATATTGCAGTATTGGTACTTTTACTTAAGTAAAGAATTGTAGTACTTTTTCCACCACTGGCGCTAGGTATACTCTTAGTTGCTTGTTTTAGAAGAGAATGCACTTGAGACTTCTGGTAATTAGTAGATTCGTTCCCTACCTATGTTGAATGCACTTATTGTAAGTCGCTTTGGATAAAAGCGTCTGCTAAATGATTGTAATGTAATGTAAAAATGAGTAAGAGAGGGGGTGACTTTCCAATTCATAATGTATACCACACAATTGGAACCATTGTGAGATAATCACACAAATCAGTCATCATCTTGCATGTGAATGATTCTGCAAGTTTCTGTTCGTAAGCATGCCTCCTCAAGTGTACAGTATTTGAACCCCAAATACATAAGCAGCTTTTACTACAAAGAGCAGACATATGTATTGTGAGCGATTTCGAGTGGGAGTGCCGTAAAGGCCTCTTGATCAATGGTCGTGCCATTCCCTCTGATGTTCACACATATACGTTTTGTAGTTAAGTGATCCCTGGCTGTGAGTAAAAAAAAAGCCTGACAGAAGATCTCTAGGTCCCTAAGCCACTACATCAGAGAGAGAACATTGCCACTTGTTATCAAGTCTCCCATTGAGACAGTCGAGATAAAAGGGTTTCTCTTTCTTCCTGTCCTTTTTTTTAATCACCACTGTGCTTCTGGATCGAGACATTTTATTTGACCTGGAGATTTGGGCAGGTGCCGTGGCAGCGCTTCTCTGAGTGCAAGCCAAGTGACTTAAAGTGAGCCTCGACGACTTGAATTGGCTCTGCTGTACTCGCTGCATGGAGCACCTTAGCTCCAGCACGAGTGTGGTTGCACCGTGGTTCAGGCCCGGATACAGAAATTATTAACTGGGGGGGCATTCATAAATGCTAGGGGGGCGGCTTCGCGCGGCGGCGATTTTTTTTTTTGCGTTTTTTTTTCTTCATTTTTTTCCGGCTGTTTGTGTAATACTGCTTCCTATTGTTATTTTGGGCTTGTTTTCCTAGGCTTCTTTCTCTCGCAAGATCTGGCAACACTGCCCATGGAAAATCAGGGCAGAGGATTATTTGAAATGTGCAATGATACATGATGGAATATGATTAAGGATCATTTTGATTATGGTAAGCTCACATTTCATATCATGACATAAATGTAACTTTCACAAGCCCCCCCCCGCCCCCCCCCCCCCAGGCATTGCCCCCCCTTGCCCATGCCTATATCCGGCCCTGCGTGGTTTGAAGCCAAGTGTGCTTGTACGAAGCGACACAAGCTGACACTTGGACTGGATATATATACATATATATATGGGCAATTATGAGGCCAGCATATACGCAGGCCGAACCAGCTGTTTTACATGCAAGCAAGTCATCTCTCACGCGACCCTCACAGCGGCCGTGTTGTTGGCCTGCAAACGAGCGCAAACAGGTTCACTTGCGTGCTTATTCCGAAAAGTTGAACCAAGTTTTGGTAGCGCGCCGCTTGAAGCCAGGTGCGCTTGACAGCTCCTGCTGCTCCCCTACCCACTGTGATAGGCGGGAGGTTTTTCAGAGGATAACAGGATTTCTTACAATTCCAATCTCAACGCCGAGCCGCTTTCAGAGCTCAGGGCTCTGAAAACGGTAAGACTATCGCTTTCTAGTATCAGTACCAGTGGTTCTCAAACTTCTGCAGGTTAAGGACCACCAAATTATTGTGTATTTGGTAGCGAACCCCCATATAAGATGTGTGTTGTTAAAATGTAACGTATTCCATATTTTGTTCCATTTTTTTTTTAAATAGCAGATCTACAAGTTCACAAAGTGTCGCATCGCGCCACGTTGCGTTGTGATTGATAAATTACCAAATTTAGCTGGGGACCCCCTGGAACCCCTCATAAGGACCCACTTTGAGAACCAGTGCATTAAGTACAGCCAGTAATGCAACAGGTCCCTGATTGGTTAACCACTTTCAGCTTGGCATCCCATGTATTCTTTCCCCCAAAATGTTCTAAATGTTTGAAAATGTAAAAAACATGTCAACCTCATCGTACGACTTAAGTACATTTTGATGCCAATACTTTTGTACTTTTACTCAAGTACATGTTGAATTCTGGACTTTTACTTGTAACAGAGTATTTTTATTTTTTTACTTAAGTTAAGCATTTGAATACTTTTTCCACCACTGGTGTAACAAATGTGTGTTGTTTTTATCGTTTGTTTCTGTACAGTTAGTACGGAAATGTTTGACACTTGTCAGTGTAAATTGTCTTGACGGAGGTTTAGTACATTCTAGTTCAATAGAGTTATTTTAACACAAGAACTCTCTCTCTCCCTATATGTGTGTGTGTGTGTGTGTGTGTGTGTGTGTGTGTGTGTGTGTGTGTGTGTGTGTGTGTGTGTGTGTGTGTGTGTGTGTGTGTGTGTGTGTGTGTGTGTGTGTGTGTGTGTGTGTGTGTGTGTGTGTGCACGTGCGTATGTGTGTAGTACGAGATAGATAGAGAGCAGTGTGATTTCAAGCTCGCCGCCCGTCACAGATGCGACACGTTGTGAACTTGTAGATCTGCTATTTTTGGTGCACAACACCATCGTACAACTAAGTGTACATTACACATAAAAGAAAGAGAAAGGGGAGAGAGAGGGAGAGAAATCTAGATTGCAGCGGTCGCAGCAGAGTAGGAAATGGGGAAGGGCTCACACAGAGACTCCCACAGAGACTCCAGCTCGGAGAGTTTCTGTACCCGGGCTGAGTGGCCCCCTGACTGGGGGTGAAGAGACTCGCTCTGCGCAGGGTCAATTAACCTCCGTAGCGCCCCCCCCGAGCGGCGCTATAAGGACCACTAGTTTTTATAGGCACTGACGAGGCACAATTTGCCCACTCCCCCGAGCTCGCCCCCCCTTTGTCCTCCCACCACTCTCGTGAGGGTATATCTTGCATAATGCAGGTCACGGGGGCTGGCGGGACGTGGAAGGAATAACCAAGTCGAACGAACGCTTCCAGCTTTTGGCCCGGCGTATGTGTCACTTCCTTTCAGGATCGCCTCCCCTCAGAGGGGCAGCAGCACCGGGACTACTTTTATGAAGTAACTTTTCTTGCAGCAGTAAGAAGTCTGTGTGTGTGTGTGTGTGTGTGTGTGTGTGTGTGTGTGTGTGTGTGTGTGTGTGTGTGTGTGTGTGTGTGTGTGTGTGTGTGTGTGTGTGTGTGTGTGTGTGTGTGTGTGTGTGTGTGTGTGTGTGTGTGTGTGTGTGTGCGCGCGCGCGTGCGTGTGTGTAAATGTTAGTGGTAATGAGTGTGCGGCGTGGGCGAGGTGCCCTTGACCATGAAGTTGCATTCCCCAGCGGTCTCTTTTTTATTGTTTTTGCGAGAACAATAGCAATGTCATTTCCAGGTGGTTCAAACAAAGGGGGTTTTAGAGGAAACTAAAGCCTACCGTACCGGTTCTAGTCAGGTAGAAGAGAAAGAGAAAAAAAGTTCACACCTTGCAGAAAGCAACGCGACATAAATCAGTCCACCGCTAAAAAAGAGCCGCCAGACGGACGGAAAGCCCGGCAGGCGGAAAGGGCTGTGATCTGTGTGTATGTGGAGTGACATCCTCCATTCTCTGCCCTGGCGTTCTTAATGTGATTAAGCGAGGCCAGTTAATGTAATAATACTGCAACGATGCGCACTATAATGTTCCAATCAATGCCAATAAAGCTGGGCCCTCTTCCTCCTGCAGGCCTGTGCCAACAAAAAAGAAAGAAAAAAAAGCCAGACCTCATCAAGCCTCCATTTGCTCCTCCTCAACCCTGCCCTCTGATTGGTCTGTGAGAGCGGCGGTGTTCCCATGCCCCGGACATACAGTAAAACAGCACAATGGAAGAATGACAAAACATGATTCCAATCAAATATGAAGGCTCTCAGCATCTCCTTTATGTTTCTTTGTTGGTTGACATTCCTCCTCATCTCTCTCTCTCTCTCTCTCTCTCTCTCTCTCTCTCTCTCTCTCTCTCTCTCTCTCTCTCTCTCTCTCTCTCTCTCTCCCTCTCTCTCTCTCTCTCCCTCTCTCTCTCTCTCTCTCTCTCTCCCTCTCTCTCTCTCCCCGTTGCTCGGCAGGCAGTGGTGGAAAGTAACTAAGTACATTTACTTAAGTACTGTACTTAAGTAAAATTTTGAAGTATTTGTACTTTATTTGAGTATTTCCAATTTCTAATACTTAATTTTACTTCTACTCCACTACATATCAGAGGCAAATATTGTACTTTTACTCCACTACAATTATTTGAGAACTTTAGTTACTAGTTACTTTTCATATATAAATTATTATATTATGAAACATACATTAACCACTTTAGCCCTATTTTATACCTGGGCTGTTTGAAAATAGCAGATCTACAAGCTCACAACGCGTCGCATCGCGACGCGTTGTGAGCTTCTAGATCTGCTATTTTCAAATATTTTAGTACTTTTACTTTTGGTACTTTAAGTACATTTTGATGCCAATACTTTTGTACTTTTATTCAAGTACATTTTTAATTCTGGACTTTTACTTGTAACAGAGTATTTCTACATTGCAGTATTGGTACTTTTACTTAAGTAAAATATTTGAGTACTTTTTCCACCACTGTCGGCAGGGTAGCTGTCAGAGGGGCATCAAAGGGGAAATGGCAGCAGCGGTGCGCGGTGACGGCCCGACGCAGTTCACAGTGGGTCGTGAAGCCCCTGAAACACATCATTACAGCACCATCACTGACACTGATGCACCCCCCCACCCCCCGAGCCCCCCGAGCCCCCCAACCCCTCCCAGCGGGACGGGATGGAGGAGGGTGAAGTAGAGAGAGAAGATGGGTGAGGTGGAGCCAGCAGCCATCTTGCGTTCAGCTGGATCAGTCACTCTCTCTCTCTCTCTCTCTCTCTCTCTCTCTCTCTCTCTCTCTCTCTGTCTCTCTCTCATTCTGCCTTTCTAGCCTCACTGAACAAAATCAACCTGACGATTTTTTAAAACTATATTTCATAGTTATATAGTTAGTGCTCAGTGTGAACAGCCCTTAAAGTATCAAAAGTAAAAGTACTAAATATTTGAAAATAGCCTAGGTATAAAATAGCACTAAAGTGGTTAATGTATGTTTTATAATGTAATAATTTATCTTATCTGAAAAGTAACTAGTAACTAAAGTTTTCAAATAAATGTCGTGGAGTAAAAGTACAATATTTGCCTCTGAGATGTAGTGGAGTAGAAGTAAAAGTTTGTGTTGGAAATTGGAAATACTCAAATAAAGTACAAATATATATATTTTTTACTTAAGTACAGTACTTAAGTAAATGTACTTAGTTACTTTCCACCACTGCTGTCCACCATGTTCTCCACCGGCTGGGTGGTGAATGTGTGGCACGACATGCCAACTGAACAAGGCAAGTCATATCTCCAAAAGATGAAACGGCGTGGCAACAAACGTAATGCATTTTCCCCTCTGCAGCTGGTCAAAACAAAAACAAATTATTTCCAGACAACAGCTGAGGAATTGAAATTGGCAAATGCTGGGTTTTAAACAATGCAGTAGGAGAGGGCTAATGTCTTTGGAGGATGAACAGACTCACAATGCACGCGGCTCAAGAGGGTTTGTACTAAGCACCAGCCTCTCCAAGCCCCCTCACATAACAACAAACTTCTCCCCTAATAGACGTGGATGGATGCACGCCTAAGTAAATCCACAAGCACTCGCACACAGAGACACAAACACGATTGCGTATGCACACAGAAAAGCCCCAATCCATTGACACACAACAGCAGCGACACGCCAGATACAAAAACACCAACTAACACACACACACACACACACACACACACACCCCATGGTCCTTGGTTTCCTCTTCGGCACTCTGAGAATGTTCAGAGCCACTGCGATAATTACCCATGCTGTTCTCCGGTGTTGCATTTGCATAATCGTCATCGGCCATTCGCTGAGCTGACACACAAAGGCTCATAATGAGGCAAACACAGAAACAAGGAAGGCTAAGAGGGTGGTCATTGTCTCCTGTTTTTGTTTAGTTGAGGTCTTTTTCCTTTTTTTTTAGTTGAGGTCTTTTTCCTTTTTTTTTTTGTTGAAGTCTTTTTCCTTTTTTTTCAGCCTGCCTACAACCACAACAACTAGGAGTCCACTTTGTAGACATATTTTAAGACTCGTGTGCCTTTCACACTGAGCACTATAACTGTAAAGATAACTATAATTATATCGTTTACCATTGTATTTTTTATGGGTGTGAACTCTGCCATCCATTCCCACATCCAGCTGACTTTACACATTCAGCTGCGTCATTAATGCACTCTGTGTGTGTGTGTGTGTGTGTGTGTGTGTGTGTGTGTGTGTGTGTGTGTGTGTGTGTGTGTGTGTGTGTGTGTGTGTGTGTGTGTGTGTGTGTGTGTGTGTGTGTATGTGTGTGTGTGTGTGTGTGTGCGTGTGCGTGCGTGTGTGTGTGTGTGTGTTTTTGTTTTCCTTTGGGCCCACCGTGAGTGAGTGGCATTCGGGGAGATCCTGTCATTTGTATGGGTGACATAGCCTCTCAGTCAAAGACGCCGTTTGCAGATGCTTCATTGAGCGAGGCCTGTTCCATTTACCGCGCCATTGGACAAAATCAATGTGATGTGTAGTTAATGAGAGCTAACCTGTACACATGGGGGATGGGGGGGGGGGGCTCTGTGTGCTGCCTTGGAGAGCGCGACAGACAGTGGCCAATACCTGGGCGTATTGGTGATGTACCACAGGACTCACTAAGGATTGACACTGCTCGTGGAGTGCACACAATGGATAATACATAATAAGATGCCAACATCCATCTACTCATTCACTGCCACTGACGTAAAAAACTTAATTTGTCCCGTTTACCAATCCTGCCACTGACGTTTTTTTTAATTTGACCCAAAGACCAAGGAGATATGATTGTTTAAAGATCTACACTCCCATCCACTTCCTTGT
This sequence comes from Gymnoscopelus braueri, assembly GCF_963280865.1. NCBI lineage: Eukaryota > Metazoa > Chordata > Actinopteri > Myctophiformes > Myctophidae > Gymnoscopelus > Gymnoscopelus braueri. The sequence goes on along the minus strand of NC_137625.1, from coordinate 8,437,000 downwards.
TAACTTAAAACTTAAAAATTCTGTATCTCGGCTCCTGAGTACTTTTTTTTTTCAATGAAAAATCTCTGGCAGTGGGCAAACGCGGCCAGCAATAATTGTGGCAGTGAATGAGTTAAGTTCTCTCTAGACTTATTTTAACGTTTTAAGACCGGGAATCATCATTTGTGTCATTTTAAGATTTCTTTGGCTATTCAAAAATAGCAGATATACAAGCTCATAGCGCGGCACCGAGTGCCGCGCTATGAGCTTGTAGATCAGCTTTTTTTTTTGGTGAAAAAAACCAACCTGAAAATGTGTGCAAATCTTTGAATATATATTTTTAAAGCGAACATTTGTAACTCAAATCTTTGCTTCTGGGGTCCCCGGAACAAAGTATTTTACAAATGTTCGCTTTAAAAAATATATATTCAAAGATTTGCACACATTTTCCATATGATAAAAAAAAAATTGCAGATCTACAAGCTCGTATATGAGCTTGTATACAGTATGTGCTATTTTTGAATAGCCAAAGAAATCTAAAAATGACACACAGATGCTTTCCCGGTCTTAATGGGTTAATAGCAATGCAGGTTTGCCTCACTGCCGTTTATTTCATTTTCTAACTCCTAACCCACAAAGCCTGTCAAAAGCCTGGCAGAGTAGCAACATTATCTAGCAATGTTGATCAAGTCAGCACCACGGATAGCTCCCTATAGATGGTACCAATCAAGCTGCCTCAGTACAAGTAAATCATATACAGTAGCTACGGCAAACAGGAGTTTGGATATTTTAGGGTTCAGGGAGTAGTAGAGGATTTTCTTTCTGTGGTTACTTCTCCGACTTCTGTGAGTGGGACTGTTTGTATCATCCGCAGAGCTTCTCCTGTGTGCAACACCACTCCCACAACTCTAACACTGCTGTGTCTTGCCAAATGTGATTTATTTGAGTTGCAGCCAGATGTGTTTTAACCCATTGAGACCTGAAGCCGATTCTACATGTCTCCTAAATCTCAACAGTTTTCTGAAAAACGTATGTTTCTATATTAGTGGTGCTCAATCTTTTTCATGTCAAGGACCCCCAAAATTATGTTTTTGGCCGCGGACCCCCATCAAAATATTTTGTTCCAGGGACCCCCAGAAGCAAATATTTGAGTTAAAAATGTTTGCTTAAAAAATATACATATTCAGAAGATTTGCACACATTTTCACGATTTTTCAAAAATAGCAGATCTACAAGCTCGTAGCGCGGCACTCGGTGCCGCGCTATGAGCTTGTATATCTGCTATTTTTGAATAGCCTAAAGTGTAAAATAATGCTTTTTAGCTCAAATCAAAAAATGACACAGTTCCAGGTCTTAAAGGGTTAAATTGCTTTCATTTAAAGGGTTCTGAATAGTTTATGAATTGTTCCACTGGAATCTCAGTCTCTCTTTTCGGGATAAACAACGCTTGCTCCTTTTTAGCTGGCACCATGATCCACACCTGAGAGAGAAGCTGAAACACACTGTTCTAGGCGCGTGTGTGGCTGATTCTTTCATTTGCCTCAGGCAGCCTTGTTGAATCAATCACATTTTAAGCTTGCAGTTGCGGACTGCAAAAGCTCTGTGCCGGCGTAGAGCTCAACTCAGTTGTTTGCGCTTCCCAGCTCATTTGCATATACATTTCTCTGTGACAATGACAAGTAGGCTACATAGAGCTTTTAGCTGCCACAACTGGGCCCACAAAAAAAATAAGAATGAGAAATTTGCTTACACTATGTTACTGAATGTGGGCCTGACTGTCAGCATACCATAGTTATTTTTTTCTTCTTTTTTTGTGTTGTTAACTCATTGACTGCCAGAGTTAAAACCTCGTTCATAGCAGCCCTTGCCAGCGATTTTCGTGTTTTTTTGTTTCGTTATTTTGTTATTTAATTCACATCTAGAAAGTCTACCTTGACACTTGAAACGTTTTGATCGTTCCACCACCAGAGAGCAGCACATACCAAGCTTGATCGCCTCTCGATCACACTCGCCCCCTCCCAGACCCACTCACACAGTGAAACACATGAACCGGAAGTGAAATCTCTCAGATTCTGTTATCGGCGAAAATTACTTTGTGATACACAACGGGGATGACTGTTCGTCACCCAGACCATAGATTATAGGAGGGGAGGTCTCCGATCGCTTTTCATAGCGTGTGAAAAACCGTTTGTTTCCCTATTATGGTCGAAAATGACTGGGGGGGAAAATGTAAAACCGAAAACGGAACCCAAGTCATGGAACCGGATGCAGTGGTGGTTGAAGTAAGTGGAACCCGAAACTTAGCCTGATTCATAACAGAATAGCGTGATCAGAGCATAAAGATCAATAAAGACGTTAGATCGCATTAATGCGATCCTGGCGGCCAAGCGCGCTATTTATTAGATCGCGTTAATGCGATAATGGCGGCCAATGAGTTAACCACTTGAACCTCAGCATTCACTTCACTGACTCCCTGTACGTTTTAGGATTACGTTTAAGATTGTATCGTTTGTTTTTAAATCTTTTTATGGGTTAGCACCATCTTAGATCTTTGACCTTCGTCATTTATATGTCCCTGCAAGGTCATTGAGATCAGCAGGCAAGCTGCTGATGATTGTCCCCAGGTCTAAGCTTCAGTGGTATAAAGTAACTAAGTGCATTTACTCAAGTACTGTACTTAAGTACGATTTTGAGGTATTTTTACTTTACTGGAGTATTTCCAATTTTCTATACTTTTACTTCTACTCCATTACATATTGTACTTTTACTCCTCTACATTTATTTGAAAACTTTAGTTACTAGTTACTTTGTAGATTTTAAGTATTATTACAAAACATACATTTACCACTTCAGACCCACATACATTTCGGCCATTTGAAAATAGCAGATCTACAAGCTCACAATGTGTCGCGATGCGACGCATTGTGAGCTTGTAGATCTGCTATTTTAAAAAGATTTGTATACATTTGAAAACTTGTGAAATGGGACATTTTGCATAATGAGTACTTTCTACTTTTGCTATTTTAAGTACATTTTGATGCCAATACCTTTGTACTTTTACTCAAGTGCATTTTGAATTCCGGACTTTCACTTGTAACAGGGTATTTCTATATTGCAGTATTGATACTTTTAATTAAGTAAAAGACTTGAGCCCTTCTTCCACCACTGCTAAGCTTATACACTTGGATGGAGGAAGAAGGATGGAGCCTTCCCTGTTGCCTAAGCTCTGGAATGAACTCCCCCTCCATATCAAGCTGGCCCCCTCATTCTCAGTTTTTTAAACTTTTTAAAACACTTTTTTATTCCCAAGCTTTTAATCCAGTTTGAGTTTTATTTGTGTTTTATGAGCTTCTATTTTATGAGTTTATTTGTGTTTTTATCTTTACTTATGATTTTCTCTTTCGTTTATTGTCTCCGCCAGGCCGAAAGGCATGGCGAGAGAGTATGTTTTACCCCCTCTCCGGCCGTCCGTCCGTCCGTCCGTCTGCGTGTCCGTCCGTCCGTCCATCTGTCTGTGAGCAGCTAATCTCCGGCACCGTTGGCCCGGCCGCTGCGAAACTGTGCACACACACTCCCTGGATGCCAATTCAGAACCTATTCACGTGGGCCTGTTATAGCGCCACCAGGAGGCCGATTTGTGCAAAACCCATTTATTTATATTACTCCTACAGATTTGACCCAAACGTCATGCAAATCGGTACACAGTATCTCTATAGTCATGTGATCAACCCGGATCTGTCCGATTTCCCAGATTCTATCCTGATTGGCTAAAGTTGGCTTCCAAAGTTTGTAGGATTGGTCCGTTTTGAACAAAATGCCTCAAATCATGAACGCAGCTTGCGATTTCCGTGAAATTTCAAACGTGCATTCCCACTAGGCCGAGGAAGAAATGCCACCCTTTTCGCATTGGCCTGTTATAGCGCCACCAGCAGGTCTAATTTAGCAAAACACATTTTTGGAACAAAATGCCTCAAATCATGAATGCAGTGTCCGATTGCCGTGAAAGGCCTAAGAAGAAATTCCACCCTTTTCACATTGGCCTATTATAGCGCCACCAGAAGGCCACAATAAGTACCTGACCTGGCGGAGACCTGTGCTCCGAGGAGCACCTTTTCTAGCTGTTTCTCTTTTATTCTAGTTTTTTATGTCTCTTCGACATTTTCTGTAAAGCACTTTGGTCAACTCTGTTGTTTTTAAATGTGCTCTATACATAATGTTGGATTGGATTGGATCGGATCCATATTCTACACAAAAATAGCAGATCCACAAGCTAGATCTGTTATTTGAGAGATCTGGTGTAGATGGAAAAAAATCGGTCCAAGTACAGTTGCAACTAAGGTCCGCTTCACTATAAGACCAGAGGGTTTAAATGGTTAAACATTATATTATAGGTTATACGTTGCTAAAAATAAAGCAGGAAATAGAGTGGCTGATATTGTTGCTACTAATCATGACTGAAAGTGACATTGACGTTGCATTTACTGACACAAAGCCATTATGCCAAATTGTTCTGCATTGTTGAGTAAAAGTGGAAAAATAATACATTAAATACATAATTAATTTCATTCTATGCTCACGGAGAGAGACACTAATCCAGTGTTTATACAGAATATATACAGTATATACTGCATATAATTAGCTGATGTTCCATTCCGTAAAGCAAAGAAGTGTCAATCTTCTGTAGAATACAATGCTGTAAAAATTGGTCGAGAAAAAAAATAATAACCATAAAGCCTCTTCAGCGATGCTTGCCAGCTGCCGCAGCTAATTAACGTGGACCAAAACAAATGTTCACAACTTTTCCTTTCTCTTACATAATCTTTCTTCTTTTTTTTGTGTCCATCCGACAATGGGGTGTGGGCCGGCGGTGTGGGGGTGGGGGGCGGAGGGCCGCAACGAAGGCGGTTTAACCCTTTAAGACCGGGAACGCATGACGTGTGTAATTTTTGGGCGGTGTAGCCGCCCCTATAAGTGGGGTTGGGACACCTCATTAGTATTAGTTTCCTGCACTGTGATTGGCCCACTTGGCCCACTTTCCTGTACTGTGATTGGCTGACTCTATTGGCTGACTCTATTCAGCACTGTGATTGGCTAGCGAGACACATGATGACATTAATAACCTATAAATAGGATTATGCACTTCCAAAA
>NC_137625.1:8381873-8421873 GCF_963280865.1 Gymnoscopelus braueri | reverse complement strand
TAGAACGAACCAGAAGTGCCATTCACTCTGTTGTTATTTTCGGGATTTAGATAGGCATAATGCTGCTATTTTAGGCATAATAGGCATAATGCTGCTATTATATACAAACAGATCCAACTTCCGACAAATCATTTTTATTGAGTAAAGAAGATATTACAAATTGCATCATTTAATCTACTTTCATTAAACCCGGTGAAGACCATTTCTTTTTTGAATGTACATTTGACTAGAGCTGCTGCGGGTAATAGCGCCCTCTACTGCTCAACCCTCCACTGCGCGCGCATCATCCTCTCATGTTTACAAACAGGAAACCCATCTATATATATACTGTATACCTTTGGTTCTCAAAGTGGGGTCCGGGGACCCCCAGGGGTCCTTGAGGGACTTCCAGGGGGTCCCCAGCAAAATGTGTCAATATAGCGTCACAATAATGTTAACCTTTTATAGTTTGGCTATTAAAAAAACAGATATACAAGCTCATAGCGCGGCACCGAGTGCCGCGCAATGAGCTTGTATATCTGCTATTTATTTTTTTTATCGTGGAAAATTTGTGCAAACCTTTGAATATATATATTTTTTAAGCAAACGTTTCTAACTCAAATCTTTGCAACAAAATATTTGAGATGGGGGTCCGCGGCCAAATACATATCATTTTGGGGGTCCTTGACATGAAAAAGTTCGAGATCGAAAAAATGACACAGATGCTTACCCGGTTCTAATGGGTTAATATACAGGGAGTGTTTCATTAAAAAACCCTCATCTCATCATCAGCCAAAGCTCTTTTGAATAGACCCACTGCCAGAGCGCAGTGCCTTTTCTGAAGGCAACAGAAGTGTCCTCTAGCCAGCTCACTGGGGCTTATTGGTAAATAGAGGTTTAACAAGGAGACGGGCCATTAGGATACATTAGTAGTAGCCTATATAACACATACCCGGTGCTTGCACATCAGTACACAGTCACACAGTGTACTATGGTAAATGTATTCGTAGCGTCTTATATAACGTTTGATTTGTTTAGCTATATGGCGATATACTTTAACCCATTAAGACCTGAAGCCGATTCTACAAAATCTTCTAAATCCCAACAGTATTCTGAAAAAAAACATAATGTTTCTATATCAGTGGTGCTCCAATCTGAGAACCCAGATCCAACTGAAAATGAAAAACAGCGACCTCTGCTGTTTGTTCTATGTCTGTTGGCTCTGGGAGGAAGTCGACGTAGCACACGTGCGCAAAGGAAACCGGGGTTTAGGTCTGCCTTCAGCTTTCACTTCCGGTGGGTGCCACTATGTTTTCATTCCCACTAACAATATTTCTACACGGAACACTAACACCACTTCTCCCAGAGAACATGGATCGTTTTGGTTATAAGCCCACTTGTTTCTATGATGAAAGAGTAAGTTAAAATGTGAATATCTTTCCGTGGTTTTGTCTGCTCCGCGGACGCTATTGTTAAATTAGTTTGGGTTTGTTTCGAGGGGGAAAGATCGACGGACATGTGAATCCCGCCCACTACATTTGATTGGGTAAAGCGCGGCCTGCTTCCTGATCTGAAGGCACGCCCACTTGTAGCCAATGCGCACACGTTATGACGAACCTCCCCGACAGATTCCAACGCAGTGCAGAATCTGTTCTTGAGAGATTAGTGGTGCTCAAACCTTTTCATGTCAAGGTCCGCGGCCAAATACATATAAGTTTGGTCATAATTATGTATTTGGCCGCGGACCCCCATCTCAAAATATTTTGTTCCAGGGACCCCCCAGAAGCAAAGATTTGAGTTAAAAATGTTCGCTTTAAAACAATGTATATTCAAAGATGTGCACACATTTTCATGATTTAAAAAAAATAGCAGATCTACAAGCTCATAGCGCGGCACTCGGTGCCACACTATGAGCTTGTATATCTAAAATAAAAGAACTCTTAGGATTTATATCTGCATTTTTTTTTTAAATAATGTTTGAAAAAGGTTGATTTTTTTATGTTTTAACACAAATCTTCTCTTCTGACGGGGTCCCTCGCAGATTTTCAGATGGGTGCCTTCCAAAGATTGTGGGCCCATGGGTAGGCGACTGGACTCTAGTTAGTTCCATATTATTTCACTCTTTAATCTTTTCAACATTTCACATTAATTTTTACATCATTAAAATGATGTGGCATAACACAGTGACACATGCATGGCGCATGCATGCACGCACACGCGCAAGCACAAACACACACACAAACACACACACACACACACACACACACACACACACACACACACACACACACACACACACACACACACACACACACACAGAGAGAGCACTCACCCCCTTAGGCAGAGACCTTTTTGATTTGCCTGCAGCAAACAATTAAATTTTCTTGCGGTAATCTAATATATTAGATATTTGGTGCTCAATGCAATTTGGAGCAGACAATTCATGCATTATTTTAGACATAGTTGACATTAAGTTTGAGTTGAGAAAAGCTTCCATCACCAGAGGGCACTGTGTGTGCAAATGCAATATTTCCCTGTTAAATGTACTAATTCAGTAGGCTATCACAAAAGTTGTCAACCTTTGAGATGGAGAGAGAGAGAGCACAATGTTATTATTTTGTTATTTTTTCCAGCAGTGATGTGGCACCCTTTGAAAGCATTAGTTGCATTATTACCTCTGGACCTAATCAAATCCCAACTCACATTGCAATTTCAAATGTAACTGACAGATATGATTAGCAGATATCACGGTAAGAATATCATGGAGAAAACACATCGAAAACAAATGGAGTTATTCTCTAAAACCAAGATATCCAATTTTAACTAATATCGCAAACATAGTGGCTTTATAATTTGTTGGCCGATGCGATTAAAACTACAGTCCATGACTTTTTTGTTAGTAAATAAAACGCTATCAACCAATCTGTATGGTAGAGCAAGTATATACAATATAACACAGCTGCAGTGGTTGTAATTGGTCCACTGAGAAATATATTATCCTGATTGAAAAGTGGTATTGCATGAAGCTCAACATTTCATATGTCCTCCGCCCAAATGGGCTTTACGTGTCAGCACAGCAGTAGAAATGTTGTCTCCCAGGCAGGGCACCCTGGTTTGAATCCTGAGTAGGACATACAAATAACGGATTGCAGCTTTAAAATTCCTATGCAAATTGTATTTCATTGCGAGACATCTGTTTGCATGTTAACAGCCTTCTGATCGTCGGTGGTGGGAAGAATGTTATTATGCTTTTGTCAACATCAGTTTGTCAGCATTTGAAGCGTAACTGAAAGCAAAATGAAGGATTTCGAGGCCAGAAAAATGGAAAATTATACAAGGCTTGCAACCGAGAATACATTACATTTGTGCAATAATGCATTCAACACAACCTATGTCATGCATTCATTCATCATACAGCAAATGCCTGCTTTATCGTGGCAAACATTTGATCTACAAGCTCAAAACATTTTTTTTAAAAATGTTTTACATTTAGTCATTTACCTAAAATAGGGACAGCAGGTCAGTGCATACACAGATAAAACAATGGATATGGATGTCATGGAGTGTTCCTAATATTTCCTATTTGGTCAGATACAAACAGTCATTAATCCATTGAGACCTGGAAACGCATTTGTGTAATTTTTTTATTTGAGCTAAAAAGCATTATTTTACACTTTGGCTATTCAAAAACAGCAGATATACAAGCTCATAGCGCGGCACCGAGTGCCGCGCTACGAGCTTGTAGATCTGCTATTTTTGAAAAAAAATGAAAATTTTGCAAATCTTTGAATATATACTTTTAAAGCGAACATTTTTAACTCAAATCTTTGCTTCTGGGGGTCCCTGGAACAACATATTTTGAGATGGGGTTGGCGGCCAAATACATTTAATTTTGGGGGTCCTTGACATGAAAAAGTTTGAGCACCACTAAAAAAACATAGGTTTTTGAGCGGTGTAACCGCTCCTATAAGTGGGGTTGGGGTCGCTGTACTGTGATTGGCTGATAAGTATTCAGACCCTTTGCGCTGTACTGTGATTGGCTAGCGAGACGCATGATGAAATTCATAACCTATAAATAGCACCACGCACTTAAAAAAAATATGTATGTATAGGGGGATGATGAGAGGTTAGTCATCATTTTATTGTATTGTTCTTGTTGTTCTTTTGATTATGCTTGTTCATTGATGCAGTCCTTGCTGAGTGTGCTACTAACCAACTAATGTGATTCCATGTTTGTTTTTAGTTTTTTCTATCTTGCTTACTGCAAGACTAAAAAAAGACTTGCAGAGCAATTGCACTTTTGGGACAAACAAATGTGAAGTTGAAGTCAAGTGAAAAAGGCTTGATGCGACAGACTGGATCAAATCTGTGCGTACCATCAATTTATCCTTCTGGGAAAACAAATGGCAGAGAACCTATTCTATCCCATGTACCGGAAATACGTTTGTTACACAGTACTATGTTTGACCATAGTATCAGCCCAATATGTGATACTAGTATTGCATCTCCGATAGATTCCAGTTGACCTCTTGGACGAACTGCAAAAATTGATACAAAAAAGTGTATTTATCCTTGATAGTCTTATTTCCTTTCAAAATACTCTATAGTATAAACACACTCCTATAGGACCACATGTATGGTATCACTGTGCCAACGTTACATCGTCGGCAGCACTCCGCTCCGTGTTGTGCTTTCTAAGCATCTTAGGCATTCTAAAATCCACGGTAAACGTAGTGATTCTCAAGATTTATAAAACATTATTGTATAAAACAGAAATTAAAAGAAATAAATCATTGTATTTAAAACCTTAAAATGAGTCGTGTGATACAGATGATGAATACGAACTTAAAGGAGTAGTTCACCCAAAAAGATTACTTATTTTCTATCAATTACACATCCCATGAAGCCTTGAATTCGTAGAGATTTCAAATGTTTTGCCAATCCTAAGCCAATAATTTGATGACCGGAGGAGTCGCCGGTCATCAAATTATTCCATTCCATTGACCCAGGAAAACAATTGATTGATCATTAAAATAAACATGCTCTGAAAATGCATGCAGCCGAACCATCTGACAACTACCAGCTGCCGTGTTAAGTCACGTTAAGTCCTGGAGATCTTAGGCGGTGTCTTGTCCTACATATGTCATTTATAATGTATGCTGTTATGTTGTTTGGGATGGGTTTATTGTGAAAGACAGAAATACCCTTTTATTGAAAGGCCCTCTTGATGAAGAGGTGATCTTGTTATTCAAGGCAGGTGTGTAAGCTGAGGTGATTGCACTTGATTAAAAAAAACAGCTGTGTGGACTTGCAAACAGTATTTGTGTTTAGTGACAGAAAAGAGAGTATCCTCTTCATCTCTGTGTTCAACGTGATGCTTTTTCCTTCTTACCTTCTTCTTACCTTCACCAGGAGGCAATGTCGTAAGTTAGAATTAATTTAGATTTCATTTTGTAGTGACAGTTTCATGTATGCATTAATAAGTTAAGTTCATGTTAAAAACAGCAGTTAATGGTTATTATTTACAAGCTACAGTAAAGAGAACAGGACAGCATTTGTATTGTTTGTTTTCAGTTTTTACTCCATGACCCTGTGTACTTTACTTTACTTTATTTGTTTATTTAGACAGGACAGAGCATATTAATGAACGTCACATGAACGTAAATACACCGGATTTAGCAAAGATGATAATTTTCATCCGCAGTCCTCACACAAAACAGAAAAACAGAAAAACAATAACATCAGAAAACAGACAAACGGTGAAATACAATTACATTACATCACATAGCCTAAAAAAACCTAAAATATGATCACAAATGGTTGCAGCTTTGGTTTTCAAGCAACCATCTTTTCACATTGAATTTAAAAGATGGAAATGTAGCACAATCCCTTATATGTAGAGGAAGGCCATTCCATGCTACACAACCCTGTACTGAGAGGACATTTTGACCGAAGGTTGTTTGCCGGTGCGGCACTTCACAATCTCCTCGAGTGGTTGCTCTGGTACTGATTCCTCTTTCAGGCTTCCTTTTAATGAATTCCCTTAGGGGGGGCGGGCACAGACCATGTAAGGTCTTGTTTATGACCCCAACCTGTTTGAACTTTTTGAAATTGTCGAAGCTAAAAAAATTGAGCCTCCTGAGTATGTTACAATGATGATAAGAGTGAGGCTTCCTGTCAAACACCTTGAGCGCACTTTTGTAGAGCTGTTCGATGGGTTTTAGGATCGTCACGCCTGTGCAAGACCAGTTTGTAAAACAGTACTCAATGTGTGATAGGATCATACAGTGAAGATACGATCTGGCAGCTCCAACTGTCAGGAAGGGTCTAATTTGTTTAAAATTTTGAAGGTTGAATTTAATCGTATTTGTGACTTTCTTCACATGTTTTTTAAAAGTTAGGGTTGAGTCTAGTATGACTCCGAGGTACTTGAACTCTGGGACAAGTTCAAGTTCCTCCCCACCCAGAAACACATTTGAGGACTCCAACACAACTGGTCTTTTGGAGAAGGCCATGCAGACTGTCTTTTTGGCATTCAGGAGCAGACATGAATCTATAAGCCAGTCTTGAATGCTTGTCAGAGCTGAGGTTAAGATTATTGACACCTCTGCATAGCTTTTACCATGGGCAAGTACAACGGCATCATCTGCATACATCTGGACATGTAGATTATTACATACTTCAGGTAGGTCATTTATGTACAGTGAGAACAGAATTGGACCTAGTATTGAGCCCTGGGGGACACCGACCGAACAGGTGTGGTAGGGGGATTTAACACTGTTTACACTTACACACTGTTTTCTGGTGGATAGATAGGAACTAAACCATTGTATAGCTTCTGGGGAAAAATTTAAATGTGTTAATTTGGACAGGAGGACCTGGTGACAGACGGTGTCAAACGCCTTCTTGAAGTCCAGGAACACCGCCATTGCACAGGGAGCTCTGTTCAAATCACATTTAAATTTTTCTATGAATAGGCAGTTTGCTGATTCAGTGGAGTGAAAGGCCCGAAACCCAAACTGCATGGGATGCAGTGGGGTGTGGCCTTTGTCTAGATGTTTGATGATAGATTTGACAATCCACTTTTCAGCCACCTTTGATATAACTGGTAGGATGCTTATGGGTCTATAATTTGATATTTCAGTTTTAGCGCCAGATTTGTAGATTGGTGTTATTACCGCAACTTTCCATTGAGGAGGAACAGTGCGTTGTCTGATGGACAGATTTACCAGATGTGTGATCGGTGCCACCAGAGCATCTGCATTTGTTTTTAAAAAGTTTGTATCGAGCCCATAGGCATCCTTAGCTTTTGATGCTTTTAGTGATTTGATGATGTTTGCCACCTCGGTTTCCGTAATTTCCTCCAGATTGAAGATGGGGAGGTCTTTTTGGACAGGGCGGGGTACAAACTTTGATGGATTAAACATTTGTATTATTTCTTTGACAGAGTTTAGAAAAAACATAATTAGGGTACTAGCAAGGGTTTGGGGATCTTTCACCAGGGTGTTGTCTATTTTTTAGTTCTAAGCTATTATTGTTCTGTTTGTAGTATTTCCCTGTCAGTTTGTTTATGCACTCCCAGACTTTCTTACCATTTCCTTTTGCACTCTCTATGATATAGGTGTAAAATTTTGCTTTTGCCTTCCTTAGGAATTGGGTGACTTGGTTTCGTACATGGGCACATTTCTGTCTGTCAGTTGTTAAACCAGATTTTAATGACTGTTTAAGTAGTATCTCTTTTTTTCATAAGAGCTCTACAATTTACATCAACCCAGGGTAGGGTAATTTTTTGCCCTTTCCTTTGTCTCCTCCTCCTGGTGAAAGATTCCATTACACTTTGTATTTTGGACAATAAAATACTGCATCCCATTTCAATATCATCACCACATGTGTAGATGTCATCCCACTCAACCCTTTTTAGGGCAACCTCAAAGCTGTGTTGTAGATTCTTTGGGATGGTGCTGACCATTGGTTGGGGCTGGGTTTTATTGAACCGTTGTTTTGAAAGTTTTCTGGCAAAAAATATTATATTATGGTCTGACAGACCTGTTAGGAAATTATATGTTTTGGTGATTCTTTCCACTTTGTTGGAAAACAGTAGATCAATTCTAGTTGCTGAGTGGCTAGTGATTCTCGTAGGCTGCTCTATCATTTGAGTGAGATTGTAGTAATCTGTTATTTGTTTGAGATTTTTCCTAATCTTCTTGTCATCCCAATTTACATTTATGTCACCAATTAATATTACCTCTTTGTTAAAGTCACAGGCTGTCAGAATAGATTTTAGTTGCTCATAGACTTCAACCTTGGCTGATGGTTGGCGGTATAAACAGATTAATGTAAAAGACATTTCAGCTGAGAGTGTGATTTCCACACCGACACACTCTGCCTTGATCTCATTTGGCCATGTAATCTGTCTACACTCCAAGCTGCTTTTTACATAAAGCAGGGCCCCCCCACCCTTCCCTGTTGTACCTCTGTCCCGTCGGAAGACATTGTACCCGGGCATGCTTACTAGAGCATCTGGGGATGATTGGTTCAACCAAGTTTCCGTCAGTCCCAAACAGTCAATGTTTGAATTTACAAGCAGGTTTTCAATTTCACTTTTTTTGTTCTTCATACTCCGAATGTTTAAGTGGCCGCAAAACAGCCCTTTCGGTTTGCACCAGGGGTCCCACACAGTTTTAGCTTGATTTAGTGTCTGAAAAATATTGGTGGATCTGTGCTTTTTGAATACCGGGTTCCTGTGTTTTACCTTGGTGGGAGGTTTCGACGTGGGGGGAGGGGGGGTTGGGGCTTGAGGAGGTGTTATGCCTTGATCCTGGGGGGATGGGGGTGATGTAGGCCCGGTGTCCAGCAGCCCAGCTCCGCAGCAGAGACTTCTGGGCTCGATGGTCCCAGTCCCTGGTAGTGCAGTGTGGCCGCTGGTAGATATCTCCACTCCGGGGCAGTGTAGGCCGTCTCGGGGTGATGTAGGCCCGGTGTCCAGTGGCCCAGCTCCGCAGCAGAGACTTTTGGGTTCGATGGTGGTCCCGCTGTCCTGCCCCGTACTTCCGGATATGGTGGTGGTTCCGTACTCACGGGGCAGTGGTGGATGGTTGTCCAGTGGCCCAGCTCCGCAGCAGAGACTTCTGGGCTCGATGGTGGTCCCGCTGTCCTGCCCCGTACTTCCGGATATGGTGGTGGTTCCGTACTCACGGGGCAGCGGTGGATGGTTGACCAGAACCAGTGGTCTGGCTCCGACCCAGAGACTTCCAGATATGGTGGTGGTGGTGGACTCGTTGTTGTCCCGCCCCGTACTTCCAGACATGGTGGTGGTTCTGTACTCACGGGGCGGCATAGGTCTTGCTGGGTCGATCCCAAGTAGCCTCCTGAAAACCGGGGGGGTAGGTGAAGCCATGCGAGCAACTCGTTGGCAGCTTGGTGTGGTTGCAGGGGCTGTGCGAGCCAAGCTAGCGTTTGTAGCCAGCTGTTGTTGTTGATGTTAGCCCCCGTAGCATTAGCTCCATTGAGTTCTGCCGAGTCTCCTAGAACCGGATTTGGACCGGGACATGGGTGGATGTCCCCTGACAGCAGCAGGCATATTGAGATGAAGATTCTGCGGTCTCCGCTTCCCTTCACAATGAGGGGTCGCCATGCACGCCGTAGCAGTTTATCGTACGTCGCTGCATATCCAAAGCCAGGGTGTTTGGCTGTCGTTATGTCCTCGTCAGGAATATAGAAGTTCGGCAGGTTCAACTTTAGCTTCGGTTCACTCACTGTTGTCTTGACTTTGAGGGATGAGTCGCGTGGGCCCTGATACGCGACTATAAATATGGATACCATTATTAACAGTATAATAGTATTTCCCTGTTGTTGTGAGGAGCGCAGCACAGACGCTGCTGCTACCGTCGCACCTCGTTGTCGCCGCATGATGACGTCACCTCTCTCTCTCTCTCTCTCCATCAAGAGGAGGGAACAAAAAGAGATGAAGAATCATCAGTAACCAATCATACGTCACAATTCTCTCCTTCTTTCTATGGGGAAGTGGAGTTTAGCTTGCTGTTGAGCTGAGGTTAAGCAATAAGCACACACTTTGGCAGGAACAGCACAGGGCGGTACTCAGGAGGTAGTACGGCCGTTTTGGAACGGGAATGTTACCGAACTGCTTCCAACGCCATTCTCTGGCCTGATCAATGCTGCCCTATGTGTGACCTTACTGACCTACCTACATCAACATTATCCAGAAAGCAAGACGAGTGTGTGTGTGTGTGTGTGTGTGTGTGTGTGTGTGCGCGTGTGCGTGTGCGTGTGTGTACTGGAGGAGAGCAGGTCAGACCAAAATCCATGGTGATTGATCTGTATATAGGCTCGCAATATGTTTACTGTCGCCTACATTTAGCACTAGCTCAGAACCTAACCTTTACCGTTTGCTCTGGGCTGGGATGCAGCAGTGGATGGAATCATTTCAAGGTCAAATGTCATAAGCATACAAACTGTGGCCCCATGATAGATAGATAGATAATTTTATTTCTGTGTCCTGCACACAAAGCGCCCAACCCTCATGGGTTTATAAGACACCATTTTACGTTTATAACATGTTTTACATGCCCGAGGCACTACAGCTGTTCACCATTTTGGGGGAAGGAAATGTTGAGGATACGCTTTCTTACATTTTGAGTTATTTGATTTCTTGTCCTTAACCCATTAAGACCTGAGGCTGATAAAAATAATCAGCTAAATCCTAACAGTTTTCTGAAAAAAACTTATGTTGGTACAGTGGTGTGTTCAAAACCTTTTCATGTCAAGGACCCCCAAAATGATATGTATTTATTACCCCCCCATCTCAAAATATTTGCTTCCCCCCAGAAGCAAAGATTTGAGTTAAAAATATTCGCTTTAAAAGAATATATATTCAAAGATTTGCACACATTTTCACGATTTTTCAAAAATAGCAGATCTACAAGCTCATAGCGCGGCACTCGGTGCCGCGCTATGAGCTTGTATATCTGCTATTTTTGAATAGCCAAAGTATAAAATTAAGCTTTTTAGTTCAAATAAAAAAATGACACAGACGCGTTCCAGGTCTTAGAAATTCATTCATAAAAACACTTAACTTTAGGAACTACAATTCTCAGTTGTACGATGGAGTATAAATGAAGCATTACAGCAAGCTTGCTGAGTCACAGTCGTATTCCATCCTCAAGGGAAACTGTTCAAAACGCTGCTCTCCTTTCAGCTGTCACTAGCAATAGGCAAATAGTCTGATAAGTAATGTGTGGGGAGACAGTAGGGTTTTGGATTAGACAGGATCAATGTGGCTCAGCTGTGTAACATGTACTGTATAGTACAGTACACCATAGCAGTAGTGATGCTGGATAAAGGCGCAAAGTGGGACTACAACTTTAAAGCACAATTCCACTTTGGTAGAGGTTTGGGTTGTGTAGATACCTTGCCATGATGTAACTCCATCATATATTGGCGAGATATCCTCGATAGTTTCTCTGTCGATAAACACGGATACTGGATATTCTTCCTGATTAAAAAAGTTTAATAAATATGTCGACATAATTTTTTTGAAACAACAATTATAATGCTGAACTGGGTTTTGTAATGTTATGCTTATATGCATCTGCAGAATGTGCGTTGTTTGTATCATGTGTGTGCTAAAAGTGTGACTTTGAGACCTGTTTCATCATGAAAGTCAGTGGGGGAAATCATTTGGATTTCAAAGTAAAACATTGAAGGGTAAAATCAGTTATCTTAAAGAGCTCATATAGCATCCCATTCACGTGCAACCTTCACACAGATACAACAGAGACCCTAACATTCCTGCTTCGCTTCCACTTTGCGAGCGAACAAAAGTCTCTCACAAAAACAGGACAAGAAGAAGCGGGGTCCGACCCTTGCCGCTCGGTCACACACGGCTCTGTTCCTGACAGCGCGGCTTTAATTCATTTGTCTTGTTCGGGCTGACTCCTTGACCTTGTGGATGGAGATTAATGAAGAGCTTTAGCAGCAATGAAGGCTATCAGACATGGCACTCACTTCACCCCCCCCCCCCAACCCCTGTCCACGTCTAATAGAGCGGGTTTTACATAGCCAATTATGTCGTTTGAATTCCGCCCGTAAGCACAGATCTTGTCAGAGGCCAGACCTAGCCGACCGGAGTATATTTGCATTGGTTAAACTTTCAGGTCATTCAAAGAGGTTCAGTGGGTCGGAGCTGAGTTTTTGTGTGCATGGGATTGTGTATTGTCTCCGTTTGTGTCTCCTGGTTATAAGAATAATGTAGGGCACTGACCATGTGGTCTATTAAAGCAGTGGTCTTCAAAGTGTGGGCCATGGCCTCTAAGGGGACTGCCAAGCCTGGAAAGGAGAGGGAATCTTTAAAATAATTATATTAAAATGAAATATATGTTTATTTACAAATTTTACATAGGAGCACACACATCTAGTTTCTTGTGTGAAGCACCTTGTAACGCGGCTTTTCAAAAGTTCCACAAAACAAACTTAATCGTATTATTATAATAGGCTGGGAATAATGATGACACTTCGACTTCCGTAGTCTGACTACGTGAGGTTAGCTCCTTCCAGTTGCCAATCACACATCGCGTTCTGACCAATGGGGAACATTTCAGTGGAACGCAAGGACCACACAAGTCACACAAGTCAGTATTTAAACTGTTAAATAAATGAATAAAGAACCCAGTGACTTGAAGCGTGTTTTAACCAAATTCCTCCGTGTAATGTCCATGCGGTGTCCTCTTGTCACTGAGCTTTTTTGTAGCAAGCATGTATCGATCTATAAATTCAAGGAACTCAGGACCGATTGACTTGGCATGAGTGTAACATTTGGAAGATGACAAACTTCCTACTAGTGCCATTTTACGGCAGCTACAGTAACAGTCACTGTGGTGGCGTAACGTTGGCTAGTAGCTTAGCTTCTTTATGTAATACTTGTGTCTATCTGCTAAAGATAAAGCTTAGCAAATAGCTTGTTTTTAGGGAGCTGCTGGTTGCTTTTGAAGTACAGATGTTGTACGATAAATACCAGTGAAAACTTGATGAATAGTGTATTAATTTCTTACTCAGAATGAAAGAAACAAATATCTCCAATGTCTCAAAAGACTATAGTCAATTAGTTTTTATCTTTCCATCTTCTACTATAATCATAATTGCAAGACCTACTGATATATGCTAGAATTTCTGTTTTGTAATCGTATCAGTGATGTGAAGCTTTAAGTCATTAGCCATTTATTAATAATTGGAAGTGCCAACAGCTTTCAAGTGCCTTGAAAGCTCCTTACCACCTGGTGAATAACCATCACATGTATTTGTGTCCATCTGTGCCTGTTCCCAAAATAGCAGTTTGCAATTCCATCATTCTGCAGTCACTGGCCCACATGTTCATGTGAACCCATTTCCAGTGGTGGAAAGTAACTAAGCACATTTACTTAAGTACTGTACTTAAGTAAAATGTTGAGGTATTTGTACTTTACTTGAGTATTTCCAATTTCCAATACTTTTACTTCTACTCCACCACATCTCAGAGGCAAATATTGTATTTTTACTCCACTACAATTATTTGAAAACTTTAGTTACTATTTACTTTGAAGATTTTGATTATTATTACAAAACATACATTAACCACCCTATATACATTTGTTTCGGCCATTTGAAAATAGCCGATCTACAAGCTCACAATGCGTCGCATCGCGAGGCATTTTGAGCTTGTAGATCTGCTATTTTCAAATGATTTTTTATACATTTGAGAACTTGAAACGGGACATTCTGCATAATGAGTAATTTTACTTTTGGTACTTTAAGTAAATTTTGATGCCAATATTTTTGTACTTTTACTGAAGTACATTTTTAATTCCGGACTTTTACTTGTATTTCTATATATTGCAGTATTGATACTTTTACTTAAGTAAAACATTTGAGTACTTTTTCCACCACTGCCCATTTCCTGAGAGCACACACACACACACACAAAATAATGTATCCTGAGAAAGATTATCTTTTATTCTGCTATTAGGGCCTAGGCCTGTTTGCTCATCCTCCACCTCAGCAGCAAAGTTGTTGATGGCAGTATCCATACTTAAAAGGTATGCGTGTGTACTAATAATTTTTGATTGATTGATTGAATACTTGTATTAGTCAGAAATGTAAACAGCACGTGGTACAGTGAGACATGGGCTTAAAGGATGACACAACAAAGTCCTGGGGACTTGTTTCCATTGTGTCCTATTGCATTCAATTTATCAACATAGCATAGTCCAACTTGTCATGCAGGATCTATTAAACAACATTGTTAAAAATGATAACCACACTCAATCAGGCATCTCAATAGACGAAATCTTTCAAAACAAATTCAATAAGTCAAATTAAGAAAAAAAGAAGTTAACATAGCAGATGTACAAGCTTTCATAACATTGCGATGTGAGGAGTTGTGACTAGTAACCACTGGTCTATGGGAACTGCTGTAGGATGCACACACACACACACACACACACACACACACACACACACACACACACACACACACACACACACACACACACACACACACACAGACAGACACACACTCAACAGATCCCATAGCCTGGTGTGCCAAAAATACTAACAGCTTAAAATTGGGGAAACAATTCGAGTCAGCCTCTATACATTTTAAGATACCAACCCACTGAGGAGAAAAATGCATGAGAACAGCCACATAACTCTATGAAAGTCCCCATCCACCATATCACTGTAGCACGCTGAGTGCAACTGTGGGTTGTGGCCGACACAATTGATGTGACCGATTTGTAATGAAAACCTCCGTGCTTTATTGACCAAACACACATACATATTGGTGCATATAGGCTACGTGTGCCCAGCCTTGGGTCTGACGCTTGCTATGTGTTTAAATCAAAGTCCCTCATAACTTTGCACCACTGAGCCAGCTCTTTGAGTGCATGTGTGTAGCCCTGAGTGTAAGGACGTACAGCGTGTGTGTGTGTGTGTGTGTGTGTGTGTGTGTGTGTGTGTGTGTGTGTGTGTGTGTGTGTGTGTGTGTGTGTGTGTGTGTGTGTGTGTGTGTGTGTGTGTGTGTGTGTGTGTGTGTGTGTGTGTGTGTGTGTGTGTGTGTGTGTGTGTGTGTGTGTGTGTGTGTGTGTGTGTGTGTGTGTGTGTTGTAGCAGCAATACAAAGTGGTAAGAAACACACGCATGCACGCACAAACGCACGTACGTACGTACGTACGTACGTATCCAGTCCAAGGCACGCACTGTCCACTGTGTGGCTGCACATGATCCCAGGATGATATGGAGTCTGGCAACTGGTTACTGTGTGTGCTGTGCAGATAGCCAGATTTGGACATGCACTCATTTGGCTACCTGGTCTGGTGTTCAGATTTGGACACTACTAGGTACCCAGATTTGGACACTGGGATGCGCTTATTGTTGATACTTGGCGTACAGATGTGTACGCCAATATCCATATTTTGGATAATTAGGCAATTAGGTACAGTACTGTATCCAGATTTGGACAATAGGTAGGTATCCAGATTTGGATTGATGCCATAGACACACAAATATCGTATTGTGCCTATTTCACCCTAGAAAGAACACTGGTGTATGATATATGGCCAAAGCTGTGAACAGAAAATGTGCATGTACTGATGGCACCATGGCGGTATGATGCTTTAACTATTAACCACATGAACCAGGTGGAAAGCGTTTACATTAGTCTTCTTGCTGATGGCATGTTGGCCTATACCGTTTATAATGCACAGAGTAAAACCCAGGCTGCTGAGTCTCTGGTATTCATATCAAAATGGAGGGTAAAATACCGTATTGCATTATTATTCATATGCTAATGTCATGAATGGCCATAAAAAAACAGCTTGTGATAAAAGACCTGCGCATCACCACCTCCTGCATCTCTTCAGCAGAACTTTGAAAAAGCTTTTTAAAAAGGAGGGCCTTTGTAGCTCGTTTAAATGCATCAAAAAAAGCCCTGGCACTCTTTTTGATCACACAGTGCGGTATGTGCCATTGAAATAGTGAGCCATTAGCACTACCATTAGCAATTATTGTCGGCAAGGGTCTTTTACCGCCTCGTGCACTGTGACAGTTTGAGTGTTAATTTAGCTCTGAGACTGTACAAATGTACTATTCCCATGGCACTTACATTTGTACACTCTCATGAGCTAAATGAATACTGAGGACTATATGCTGTGTGTCAAGCTGGTGCTAACATGCTAAGGGTAGCCTTTCCCCCAAAGACCACGACTAGACAACTTTAATCCATTTAGAGCGGGAACGCAGCTGTGTGTCATTTTACGTTTTTTTTTGGCTATTCAAAAATCGTGAACGTTTTGTGCAAATCTTTGAATATATATATTTTTAAAGTGAACATTTGTAACTCAAATCTTTGCTTCTGGGGATCTCTGGAACAACATATTTTAAGATGTTATTTTTTTTAAATATTTTTAATATTTTTAATATTTTTAATATTTTTAATATTTTTATATAAAAACAAAGGATTTAGAAATCATTTTCAGAACTGGCCTTAGGTCTTAATGGGTTAAGCTCTTGAACCTCTCAGTGAAAGAGAGAGAGAGGGGGTGGGGGGGCAAGATACCTATTGTAATCAATACTTGTGTAATTGGAAGCTGCCACTTAAATGTTTTAGTGTCCCCAATGGTAAAAGTGACTCTTAGTCTTATCGTTTTGCAGGCAAGATAAGGCAATAGTCTCATTTTTCATCTCTAAGCTGGAAGGAGCACACTATGGGGGCCCGGTATGATGTGATGTGATGTGATGTCAACTTTTTTTTGTTGCATCCCTTCGCCGAATCTCTGATAGTAGCGTTCAGAGTGCTTGACAGTACTGTAGCATGTAATGAAGGCTCATCAGAAATTGTTAGGCTGTGAATGTATTGATGGGAGATGAATACCTCCACCCCCCCCCCCCCCCTGGTGTGAGATGGATGACAGATCATTTCCAATTCAGCTTTTACAGTCTTTGTCGAGGTAAAAAAAAAAAAAAAAAAAAGATCCCTTGGAATATTTTTATCCTCCTTTCAAGTTAAAGCCCCTTTCTCTTCAATTCTGCCTCTACACTGAACTCCTAATGTTGTGGTCGGAACGAAAGACTGTTGAGGTCATGCTAGCATGCTGTACTTCAAAAGAAGTCACATTTGTTTAAGCTTGCTGAAGCGAACACGTTTTCTGTAGACAAAATTGTTTTATACTCCAGGCAGCTCTCTGCTCTCTGAGTGCTGAAAGTTAGATCCTGCCATGTAGTGATGGAACGGTGATTTTAATACCTGGATCACCACTCTTTGTTTTCATCACCTCTGACGTGTTTGACATTATGTTTTCTCAGAGATTTTGCCATTTCTGGCCACAGAAACAATTGACAAAGTGTTTGCTATCTCTCTCCATTATGCAATTGCCATCTGGTTGTGTTTATAGTCCTATAGAGAGGGATTATAGAGGTTTTGTACCTCCTAACCTCAGCCAACATTTCTTCCAGACAGTTCATGGTATAGGTTAGTGACATAGTTCATGGTATAGGTTAGTGACATATTGCAGAAATAAAACAATATGTGCAGTACTATATGCATTGCTGTCTCTGCAGTGTTGTTCCAAATGTTTCTAATTAGAAAATCTTGATGGCGCACTACCAAAAACGAACTTCGCCAAGGCACTCTGTTTGTTCGTTTTCTCTGCAATGACGCCATTTTGTTCTTATTTCTGTACTTCACCAAACTCAGTTCTGGCAAGAAGTATGCAGCAGACTTTACAGTGGACTTGTCACATTTCTGAAAACTGCAAATGGACTTTCCGTTTCAGTTGCACAAAGGCATTACCACCCGTACTATCTCATGGCACTTACAGTAGACATTAAAAAAAAACTTTTTTAGATATTTTGAATATTTATTGCAATTAGTCTAATGGAGAGTGTTCTTGGATTAAGAGCCACACTTCCATTAAGCTCCCCATAATGCATTCATCATGGCTTGTTGTGGCAAGCTAGCAGGCTCTCTCACATGAAATCCCGACTGTCAGTGCTAATGGAACGCTGCATCCCACAGAAATGGCTCGAAAAGGATCGGCACGGCATTCAAGTTGACAAGTTGATGTGTATGTATGGTTCGTCATGAGACCTCTGAAATCTTTCAAAATTCTAAATCTGAGGGTTTTTCACTTAGGCGGCTGCCAAGGATGTCTCTAAGCAGCGGGGAATACAGCTGTTGCATCAGCTTTACGGCTTAGCTCAATACTCATGAAAAATAAGTATACAGTATACAGTATACAGTATATTCTAAGTTGGACGTTAAAGGTTCTATGACATTCATTTTCACTTTTTTAATTTTTTATGTTCTTTGGGGGGGTTTTATGACCTCAATTACACCCAAAAAATCAGAACTTTGAACATTCAGTGGATTTTCTGTGGTCATAATTTGGCGGAAAAGTAATCTGAGCTTGGCCCTTCGGCAGTGAGGTCACAGCCGATTAATCCCGCCCACTCCCCTATCCTTTCCTTTGGGGGGGCGGAGCAGAGGCGATGATTGACAGGCAAAATCCCTCACCAGCGACACCCGCAGGCAAAGATTTCTTTTTTCATTGCAGTTGAAAAGGCTTTAGAAATGTGAGAGAAAAACACCTGCCATGGATCAATGGAGTGGATTTTTTTGTTAAAACTTTCTATACACGTTTAAAGGACCATGACAAAGACTTTTAATGTGTGGTAAAACTGAACGTCATGAAACCTTTAAGCCTCATTTAAAGTTGCAATTCTGAAAAGAATACCTCATGACTTTCTCAGCACATCAAAAAGAAACTAGACGCGTCGCAATTCAGGGCAATTGCAGAGTGTGGTTGCACCGACGCTAGTCGCAGGTCGCTGCCGCCGGGACTCGAGGAATACGCTGGGAGGAATACCGTCGGAGGCTGTGCCAATTACATTGTCACGTAACTCCTGAGATCACTTGCGTTTCATTTTGAGAGGATTGATCCCCCCAAAATAAGGTTTTTGCATCAAACGGTTACATTTTGAGCATTTGTGGCGCCCCCTATGGATCAAAGTGGAAATTCTTTTGGGGATTTGTTGAGTAAACCACACTTGACATGTGATTCGAATTTGGGATTGACTGGACGTTTTGTTCGTGATTTGTGGGCTTTTTTGTAAAACGGGCCCCTCCCGCTAACTTTGGAAGCCATTTACGGACGAACGGTATGGACTATCAAAATTCTGTTTCGGTCCAGATTATCGCATGGGTCCAGAGATCATGTGTACCGATTTTTGTGAAATTTGGACAAAATATATGGGAGGAGGAGCTAAAAGTGTGTTTTGAAGAAAATTCAAAATGGCGGAAAATCTATCCTGACGCAAATGGGCGTGGCCTATATGGGGAGTTGCGTCATGACCCAAGGAATTTTGATTTTACGACCTACGGTTCAAGAGTAATAGGCCAAAACGTAAAGGGGGCTGTTATAGCGCCACCATGTGGCCGATTAGTGTAATTATTTTTTCAATAATTTTGGACTAAATTATGAACCTCCCCTCCAAATCTGGTAACTCTAGCTCTTACGGTTTCTGAGAAAAAAATACTTGAATTTTAGTTTTTTCACTTTTTCATTAAAGCGGATGGGGACATTTAATGCACTAATAAATCAATATCAATTAAACTATTTAACCAATCTCTTAGCAAAATACAAGCACACGATTCCAGGTCAAGACGGTCATTTTGAGATATGGCACTACATTGGGGGATAAAAACTGTGGGAGGAGATGCGGCTCAAAGTATTGTTTATCTAGGAAAATAATAAAGCCGGAGGATTACTATAGTCTGGTTGCCCTGTTAGGGCAACCACACTAATAAGCGAGGGTGGGTAGAGGGAGAGCTGTCTGCAAGTCTCTAACTCGTGCAGAGGTCTCTGGCTCAGCGGTCGAGTGACTGGGGAAAGGGGACCTTAACGAAGCTCATGTGCTGTGACAGGTGTCTACAAACATCATGGAAAACCTGGTAACTTCCTGGAGCGTGCGCCGGTGATGCGGCGGGTATGGGTATCACGTCTGTTTGTTTGTCCCCGGGGAGAGGACGGGGTTGGTTCATCAGGTCAATGGGACTCGTGCCGGCTTTTAAGCTGGATCTGTGACGCCATTGTAGCTTGACCTCTCTCCGCGCTGACAGCATGCTGGGTCCTTGTGACCGCCTCAGAGACCGTCTCTCTTCCCCCGAGCATCTGTTGCATTTTCTCCCTCTCTCTCTCTCTCTCTCTCTGTGTCGCTGGCTGGTTTCTGCTGGTCTGCTGTGCCTCGTCCATCTGCCTCCCTGTCTTTGTAATCGTCTCTGTACGTCAACGACTCAGACTCTCAGCTTTTTTCATTACAAGGACCCCCAGTTTGATATGCATTGGTCCACAGTCCTCAGACAGAGCTTTGGGAGTGCATGGGACCTCAATCTACACTGTAACATGATGCTCCGTTTTATTTCAACTCCAAGAGTGTACAAATAGAACCAAGAGTTACAGACATGTAACAGCTCCATTTGGTTCTATCAACTTAACTATCGGTCATAGTGGAACCCCCCCCACAAGGACCCCTGGGGGTCTGTAGACCCCACGTTGAGAACCACTCCTGTACGTTAACTCTCGCTGTATCCTTTCCCCCAGTTTGCGCACGGCGGCGGTTTCTTTATACCAGACTCCAGAGTGAACACAAAGTCCTCAGTTGCCGGTATATGCCGATAAACTGGCGGGCTGTGCAGTTTGGTGTAGATTAGTGCCCCCGTTGTACCTGAATACAGTACTCGAGTAAATGTACAATACCACTGACTGCCAGTGAGCAAACGGGGGGTTAATTTGGGATGCACCATCCTCTTCCCCGCCGCAAAATAACGAGAAAGCAATGAATTCAGAGGGGATTTTGAACTCTGCCAGAGCGTGATTAATCCCATCAATAAACAAAGCGGAGGTCATCATGTTTTGCAGAACTCCAATTAGAGAGTAATCAGGGCTAATCAGACAAGCTGCTCGCCAGCTTCTTGCCGGCGTCTTTTTTTCTTCTTTTTTTCGGCAGTAAAAAAAGGGGCTCTCCGGTGAATAGGCTGCCCTTCCAACACTGAACGTGCCTGACCCCTGCACCTCGCCGCTGTCGCCCCCGTGTTAAGGGAGGGTGGTGGTGGGAGCCG
Source organism: Gymnoscopelus braueri (assembly GCF_963280865.1). Classification (NCBI taxonomy): domain Eukaryota; kingdom Metazoa; phylum Chordata; class Actinopteri; order Myctophiformes; family Myctophidae; genus Gymnoscopelus; species Gymnoscopelus braueri. Next base: position 8,400,729 of record NC_137625.1, on the reverse strand, counting down.
GTGAAGAATAGAGCAAGGAGCGCTAATCAGCATGGCTATTCATTAGTGAAAATGTGTGCGGTGCGGTGTGTATAGCTGGCCAGGTCGTGTGTGTGCTGTTTTCTGGTGTGAATGTGTGACAGTGTGTAAAGGGCAGGAGGGGTGGACGGACAGGGGGATTCAGGTGCTTAGGTGTGTGTGTGTGTGTGTGCGTGCATGTGTCTGTGTGTGTGTCTGTGTCTGTGTCTGTGTGTGTGTGTGTGTGTGTGTGTGTGTGTGTGTGTGTGTGTGTGTGTGTGTGTGTGTGTGTGTGTGTGTGTGTGTGTTTTTTATGCTTTTTGTCTTTTGTGTATATCGTTTCACATAAGGAGCCAATGCAAGTAGTTGTAAAGAGTGACTTGCTAATTTGTGATCACTTTAAAGTGTGTTTGACCACCACGCCTGTAGCGTAATCAGAAAACAAAAACACACGGGATGCCAGGTTGAAAATTGATGAAAGCGAGTTGTTTAAAATGTTGGACTATAACTCCAAACAGTCAAGGCCTTTTCGACCCCGTTTATTTATTATAACGTTTATTTTTATTTTTGTTTTTTACTTTATGTTGCTATATTGTCAATGGTTTTCAAACTTTTTTCATGTCAAAGACCCCCCAAAATAATAAGTATTTGTCCGCGGACTCCCATCTAAAAAATATTTTGTTCCAGGGACCCCCAGAAGAAGCAAATATTTGAGTTAAAAATGTATATAAAAGATTTGCACAAATTTGACAAAAATGACACACATGCGTTCCCTTCCCGGCCTTAAAGGGTTAATTGGGTCCTGTGTGGTTTGACATCCCTTCTCTCCACGCTGATCACCACCGACCGTCACTCTTCGCTGTCCTCTCTAAAATAAAGCATGGAAATGCCATGTAAGAATATTCTGTGGAAAAGGGGTGATACAGCAACGTTTTTAAATGTCCTGCCTTGAATAGTGAACGTTGAGTTATACGGCATGGTGCCAGCTATAGCTTTCAAGGTCAAAAAAGGCTTGACAAGCCGACAGCTGCTTGCTTATTTTGTGTTTGACACGATCTTGCCGTTTCAAAGAAAGAGGAAGTATTTGCCAAAAACAAAAACAATCCATTTAAAGTTAAGTGACATTGTGAACTTGACAAATGATGCGTTGTGTTCACTGTTCAGACGTGGTGTGACACAACGCAGAGATGCTCTGTGGCGGCTTGGAGTCCAGGCACATAGTAAAGACTCTTGTACAAGCTGTACTATTCTCTGTCATTCCCTCTATCTCTAATTCATATCTGTCTTTCCTCTCGCTCTGTTCCTCTCTCTGTTCCTTTCTCTCTCTCTCCCTCTCTCTCCCCCTTTCTTCCCTCCGCCTGTCTCTGTGCGTGTGTGCGTGTGTGTGTGTGTGTGTGTGTGTGTGAGAGAGTGTATTTGCAATGCTATACTCGTGAGGGCTGAATGTCCCCACAAGTATGGTAAATTTGAGTAAGGGCAATTTTCCTGGTCATCCAACCCGATCTCCAGAGATTACCGTAACATTGCACGGAACGAGTGCACTTCATTCCGTGGATAGCCGCCTCGGAACTCCCGAATTGCGTGCATATGGTACGGCGCTGCCTTTGTGACAAAACCATTTCGGAGGCGCGCAGTCACAGGCGAATTGTCACCCCGTGAAGGACCACCGAGGGAGCTAAGGCGACCGAGTTGCCGTCCTGAACGGTGGGACATTCGCCTGTGCCTACTCAGCGCCGTTTGAGTTATGTACCGATAGGCACAGAATCGTAAATTTTATTGTGCGGACTGCTCTGCTTCCGGGTTTTTCCGTGTTGCGACTGGTTACGCCCACCGTGGGACTCGCCGTACATATGCACGCAATTTGGGAGTTCCGAGGCGACTATCCACGGAATGAAGTGCACTCGTTCCGTGCAATGTTACGGTATTCTCTGGAGATCAGGCTGGGTCATCACAAGAGAAGTGGAAGTTATGCCTGATTCGTACAAATGCACACAACATGGGGGTAGTTGTGGTGTTATATCTGTTAAAAGCAGATCTACAAGCTCACAATGTGTCGCATGAGCGAAAACAGCTCTGCTATTTTCAGCTTTAAGGTTAGAAATGCCAAACAATAAATAAAAAAATCACACCCAGTGTGAAGAGAGTGGTGCCTTTGAATTAGTGTAACTGTTTGCATCCGTGTGTTGCAATCAGCTGCAGCTGTTGAGGCCGTGCTCAAACGGACGGACGGACGGCCGGACAGACCCACACACACTGTCAAGTGTAGGAGTGGCTGGCACCACTCAAAAAATCCCATTCCTGAAATCCTCTTCCTAAAATATTGATGTCCTCACAAGTATAGTGATACAATCAAATGTGTGTGTGTTCCCTCCTCTCCCCCTCCCTCTCTCTCCCGGTAGGAGCATGGCAGCAGAGTGATGGGCCTGCGGGGAGCCCTAATCAAGTAACTCGCAGGCCATTATGTGTGCCGTTGCAGCAGGGGCACACACACCAAGGCGCGGGGCGCTGTCCCTTCTGGCCTGTCAAGTCAAACAGTGATCTAGGGTCCCCTGCCCATCACTATTACGCTGTCTCCGCTCCACAGACATTTATAGGCTCCGGGGTGTGCTGCCATAATGGCTTTGTGTTTATTGCTAACGTGTTGCCGGCGGAAATGGCAGATCCTAAGTGATTTGTGAGTTTAACCCGTTAAGGCCCGGAACGCATCTGTGTCACTTTTTGATTTGAGCAAAAAAAAAAGCATTATTTTACACTTTGGCTATTCAAAAATAGCAGATATATAAGCTCATAGCGCGGCACCGAGTGCCGCGCTATGAGCTTGTAGATCTGCTATTTTTGAGAAATCGTGAAAATGTGTGCAAATCTTTGAATATAATATTGTTTTAAAGCGAATTTTTTTAACTCGAATCTTTGCTACTGGGGGTCCCTGGAACAAACTATTTTGAGATGGGGGTCGGCCGGACAAATACATATCATTTTGGGGGTCCTTGACATGAAAAAGTTTGAGCACCACTGATATAGAAACATAAGTTTTTTCAGAATACTGTTGGGATTTAGAAGACGTTTGTATAATCGGCTTCAGGTCTTAATGGGTTAATTCGTCCACCTGGCCCCACCGACAGCCCATTGTCCTCCCACGCCCCAATGTACATAAATGGCGCGTTAATGACCCGTAGGCGGCTAATGGTCGACGGGGGCGGTGATTTGTCGGTAGGCGTTTGTATCTCAAGGTTATCCGCCGGCATCGACACCTTGGCGCCAAGCGGCTCAACAGATTGACCAACAGGATAAAGGGGGGCCTTTTCTCTCTTCGTTTGCCGTTTTGTTGCACGCATTTGTCATTTTAATAGTTTCTCACCTCTCCTTTGTCAGGCTAAATGGCGAGGCTCTGCTATTTGCCATAGGCTGCAGATCAATGTTCGTCAGTCGCCCCGGACGTGGGCTCGATTGTTTCCTAGAGAGCTGCGGGGAATTGATCGTTTCGTCTTAATCCCGACATAGGGATAATTAGGCCTTACTGACAATGGCAGCTATACCACGTTAACTGCTTTTCATGCTCGAGAGTCTGAGGGATTCTCCCCCGTGTTCCTTAGATGGGGCTCGCGTCACGTGATTGGATGTTCTACTGGGTGTTTTTCCTAGTTTTTCGCCGCCGCCGTCCATACATATTTTTTTCTCCATAAATTAACTCTTTGACTGCCAGAGTATTTTCATAAAGTACTCCCCCAGTGCCAGCGATTTTCGTGTTTTTTTTGTTTGTTATTTTGTTATTACATTTTCATATAGTTTGTCTAGCTGCGGTTTTGAACACATAAGATGGTTCCACCAGCAGAGAGCAGCAAATAGACACCTCGATCGCCTCACTCACTCACTCACCCCCCCCCAAACAGACTCACAGTCTATACGTCAAACCGGATGTTACGTGGTCGCAGATTCTCCGATCGACCAAAATTACGATGTGATACACGACGGCGATGACTGTTCGTCACCCAGACTATAGATTATAGAAGTGGAGCTCTCCGTTAGTTTTTTATACCGTGTGAAAAAACGCGTGTTTCCCTATTCTGGCCGAAAATGACCAGGAAAAAAAATAAAGAAAACCGGAAACGGAATCTGCGTCATGAAACCGGAACCCGGGGAGTCTGAAGGAATCCTAAAGTGAACCTGATGATGAAAAATTACCAGAATAGCGCGATCAGAGATTAAACAATGAACGCGGGTCTAACGCGTCTAACGCGTCGACGGCCAACTGGACAAACTAGCAATTGACGCGTTATCGAGTCAAGGGCAGTCAAAGAATGCCCTACTTTGTTGTTCAAGAGTATCGCTCAAACATAGCAATCTACAAGCTCAAAACGTGTCACATGGCAACGTGTTGTGAGCTTGTTGATTAGCAATTTTTTGCTATTTTGGAAACGTTTTGAAAGTAAACGTGATTAAGTTTGTCTGTGGGTTTTATAAACATGTAACCAATGAAAGGTATTAACAAGAGCTTGTGACTAAATAATAGCTACCTGGATCCATCATCCATTGGACCATTCTCTCCATTTCCTGAAAAGTTCCACCCGACAGCGACGGTGATGATAGGGAGTTTAGAAAGAGAGTGGATGTAGCACGGAACCAACACTTTGCTGACGCACATTTTCTGTTCTGTGATACTTGCAAAATGTGTCACCAAAAATAAAAAGATGGGAGGGTGCATGCTGTGTCTTGGGGAGAAAATGTACCACCCTTGCCCTATTGCCAAAATGCTTGATTAAGAAAAAAGAATGTACTGTGCTCTTGGCTAACGCTGCTTCCAATTAGCATCTAGTTAAGCTATTTGAAGTAACACTGTATGCTGTGGAATTGGATGACAAGTCCATGGGGAAGATCTTTTTCTCTCTGAGGGAAGAAAGGAATCCTTATATCCCCTGTAATTAAAACATGATTTACGCTTAGTCCCAGCCATGAATTTGCCTTTGATGGTGCTTTTGTCAATTTAAAGTCAAGTCATATATGGTAGATTACACATAGCGCTCATTACAAGCAGGTTATTCTCAAGGACATACAAAAGTTGATGCTTGAGTAGCTGCCAGGTGGGTTGGTGTGAGGACAAAAACATGATCTCATTTCATAGGCCTACTGGTGTTTTCACATCTCTCCTCTAGCATAGAGGTGTCTGTCCCTCCTAATCCTTTACCTCTCTCCCCATACGCCACAATCACACAATTCTGCACTAACATTTTTCACCCAGACAAACAAAGACGTAAAATATGTTAAATCCGTTCATTAGATTCATACCTTAATTTCTGAACTACCAGCTGGATTGCCATGCACATTTCTGCGAACTTTTGATGAACCTACTGATTTTGGTGACCCCATGACCTTTCCTCCAGCGCCACACATGAGACCATTATCGTCACCTTGCTAAACTAATGGCCTAAGTAATTTTTTGTGGAAAATGATATTTTTGCCTACGTCACTTTTTTTTTGGCCTAAGTCACATGGTTTTGTGACTCAGTCCGATTTAATCCTATTTAAACCTATTTAAATCTCTTATGTTACATAGCTGACAGACAGTGTTATTTTTATTTTAATAGTCATAATTTGTTATAAACATTTTGGGTGACATGATTAAGAAATATCATATAGTTTTGTTTTGGATCAGTTTTTGATTTTTTTCTGAAAAACAAAAAAAAATGACTTACGCCATTAATTTAGCAAAGTGACGTTATGTATTATTGTTTCATAACACACTTCATGCATAAAATGCAATTCAAGGTGTGTAACTTTTCCCACAATTTTTCGCTTTTGATTTATAGGCCCACTAGTGAGAGTGTGGGTCTCTAAGGATGTCATTGTCAGTTAGTTCAAACAATTTGGTCAGGCTGTCTATAAGGAGCAGCACAGATTTTAGACTCTCTTCTTGGCCATTGTCAGTTCCCCAATCCCAAGTCTGCTCTTTCTTTCAAAGTTCCCGTTAAGACACTCTCATATGTCACTAATGCACATTGAACACAAGACAAAAAGAAGAAGAAAACATTCTGAACTGCAGAGAAGGGCAAGCATTAATATTTCACTAGAGGAACTGCTTTTAGATACTCGCAGAGAGACAAAAGGAGCTGGTCTAAATGCCTTTCCTTATGAGACAGAGAATATTCTGTCATCCCCCACCAACGTGTGCAGGATATTCACTAGAGGTGCAACAGTCAATCCAACAAATTGATTTTAACCTATTTTAATTTTAAAAAAATGGGGATTTCTGATTTTTATTTTATTTTATTCAGTAGCATGGGACCGTGAAGTCCAATAGGGCTTTCAACCTGGCAGCCCTATTTTGTCATTATCGCTGAAAACCTTTAAAATGTTTTCAAAAATAGCAAAGATAATGATGCGTTGTTAGTTTGTACTGTAGATCGACTATTCTAGCATTTTTTTTTGCATGAATCTGTTGAAGTATAATGAAGCACAAGGCAGAGCCTAAGTAGTTAATAAGAATAATAAATGTATTTGATTATTTAAAAAAATGGATGATCAGTCAATTTGTTGCTGTATATTTTTAAGCGTGTCTCAATGATTCATTTAATCAAAACAGTTACGATCAATAGTTGTAGCCATAATATTCACTTGCCCATATGCAAGGCCATGACACGACCACAAACTTTGTATTCCTCATATGCTTTTTTATAATGTGTGATTATGTTTACAGCTGTCCAGGTCTCTCTTGTAAAATAGGTTTTAATCTCAATGGAACTAACCTGGTACAATAAAGGATAAATTAAAAGAAATAAAACACACGCGCGCACACATGGGCACACACACACACAGGCTACAGTACGCACACAACAGTACACACTATAAACACACAAGCACATGCATATGCACACACGCACACGCACACACATACACGCACGCACGCACACAATATAATTATCCACTGTCTGCATGTCATAGGCAATAATAAACCTGAATTCATCATAACAAATCATCTAGTTGCACAATAAAACAAAGAGCTATGGGCTGCAACGGCTAAATGATGCTGATCTCAATAATCACCTCACATTACTGCCATCTGGACAGAGATACAGGACTTTAAAGTGGAGGAGAGCTCGCTTGAACCTCTTGTGCTTACAACTGTTACTCAGACAGCGTTTTTTTTCCCGTCTCGGTCTACACCAAATCTCTTTGCTAAAAATAGCCGTTCTACAGGCTCAAAACGTGTCGCAAGGCGGTGCGTTTTGAGCTTGTAGATCTGTTGTTTGGCTTGCCGAAATGTTCCCTCCACAATAGGGATGTTTCTGAGAGCTTTGTTCTACTCAGTCATTGCAGAACTTAACCACTTAAGCCCTACAGGCGGAAATAGCCAATCTGCAAGCTATCACGATGCCACACTTATCACGATATGACCTTACAGTAAACGCAGCTCGCTCCAACACCACATAGGCTACCGTTCCAAGACAAAGAGGATCAGTGCATCTGTGCTTTTAAAACCGCCCAACCTGGCGTGCCTATTTTGGGCATGCCATTATTGGCAAAAATTGCTTCTAAAACCCTTGCTGGCAGAGGCAGTGCTGGGGGGTGCTTAGGGGTGCTTGGGGGTGCTTGAGCACCTAATAGCATGCATCCCCGTAGCACCAGTGTTGATTCCGTCGACTAAAACTATGATGAAAAATGTTCGTCGACTACCTTTTTTTACTGGCTAAAACGAAATAAAAACGAAATAAAAACTAAGCTTTGATGACTAAAACTAAGACTAAATATATTGACAATTTCGTCAACAAATAAAAACTAGACCAAAATGTTAGGGAAGGACGAGTGGAGAAGAGATCCAGTAGAACTAAAAGACAAGTCATTTTATGTTTGGTAGCGCTCGGGTGTTGCGGTCTGAAAATAGCAGATCTACAAGCTCACAACACAGTTAGCAACAACTATTCACCCAATGAAAATAATTGCGTTGGGATTGCTTCTGATCATGGGAAGACATGGAGCTATGTGTGTGTGTTTGCATAATAAAAGTTTGATGTACAACCAAACTCTATTTAACTTTGGATTAATTCAGACCTGATTCAGCATGCAATAATAAAATGTATTACTTTCCATTAACACATGCATGCTATGATGTAGCTATAGCTACCCTGCAATATACCAGCTCATATTCATGAACGGTCACTGATTGTTGAGTCCTGCAACAACGTGCACAATGTCGTTCCATGGTGTAGCAGATCACATTTACGAAGAGAATATTTTCACGTACACGCTTTTTGGTGTCGCACGCAATTGCAATTTGTTATCGTGCATGTGTTCAGCGTAGGATATATCCTCAGTCCGGAGCCCCTCTGATTAATAGTGAAGTTCCCCCTCAGCACCCCCTAATAAAAATCTGCTGGCGCTGGCAGCAGCTTGTACGTAGGCTATTCCTGACACGCGACACCCTCGTACTGCACAACAAGGTATAAAATAGGTGGTTAAACTATAAGATCTAAAAGATCAGTAGACGAAATTATTTGTAAAATGTGTGAAACATAGAAGATGACATAATGAAGTGTGGTCCTTTCAGCAAAGCAGTGATGTTACCTATCCTGTGATATACAATCTGGAATTGTATATAGTTGTTGTCGGGCAGAAACCGCTTATCTCCATATTTAAACTTTTTGTGTTTTTTGGTAAATTAATGCCCTACTCGATCATACTACAGCGTCACACAAAAGCATCAAAAGTATCAGATCTGCAAGCTCTCAAGTCTGAATTTGAATCCTAAAAAGTAACAGTTTTTTCCACCCGACAGAGACCAATATTCTTCTTAACCCCAGCATCCATATTCTGCGGGGAACATTGGCTAAAAATAGCAGCTCTATACAATCTCACAACACGTTGCAACACAATGCGTTGTGAGCTTGTAGATCGTCTATTTTTGGCAAAGAGATTTGGTACAGTTTGGTACAGTACATGTTGCATCTCAGGTCTGCTTTTACTAGAATAGAGGGTTTAAGTGGTTAAAGGTCCCTTATGGAAAAAATCTCACTTCCTCAGTGCATGTGCACATACATTTGGGTCCTGATGTGCCTGCTAAGTGCTAACACCCCACATAGACCTATATTCACTTTTTGAAAAGGAGTATAATATGTGACCTTTAAAATAATACAATGAAAACCTGCTATGCTTCTCTTACCCCTAATGGAGGAGTTGAAATGTCCGAACCGTTTGGTCCCACCTCTGTGCACATAAATGCACTGACATTTATTACCGCTTTTTAACAGATAAGAGGAACTCTAAAACCGGTTGATATTTGAGTGTAGCAGTTTCAATATTGCTAATTCCACTTTTGGCCCACAGGAAGCCGTCGTGATTACCGGCGAAAAAAGCCCAAGATCTGAGTATTATTTGAAAGGGATGGTTCGGCTCTGAGATCCCTTTCCTTGACATTTCTCACGTCATGATTTATCATACATAGCGCCCGGGGATATTTTCCGGGAGCACGCACATGACCCCCCCCCCCCTCTTCCCTCTTCCTGTCGCTGTGACGTAGGCGTAGATTGAAATGGAAATCGGCAAGATGAAAACAGATCAATGTTTAAATCCGCGGCTTGACAGAAGATGGAGGGGAGGTGGGTTGGTTGCGGAGAGAGAGAGAGAGAGAGAGAGAGAGAGAGAGAGAGAGAGAGAGAGAGAGAGAGAGAGAGAGAGAGAGAGAGAGAGAGAGAGAGAGAGAGAGAGAGAGAGAGAGAGAGAGAGAGAGAGAGAGAGAGAGATGAGAGAGAGAGAGAGAGAGGAGAAGAGAGAGAGAGAGAGAGAGAGAGAGAGAGAGAGCTGTCAGGGGGAATATCCTCCACAGGCAGAAAACAAAGGAGATTTGTGTGCTCAGGCGATGAAAAGACGAGGTAGGCTGTGGCACGATTGACAGTTTACTTAAAAGGCTAAAAGGCTATTAACTTTTACATAGACTGCTTTGAAGAATAGAAATGCACTGCAGGCCACAGCTATATATCATGGCCCATTGCAGTGGTTCTCAAACCTTTTCATTTCAAGGACCCCCAGTTTACTATGCATTGGGCCACGGACCCCCATAACTCTGAGAGTGAGACTGTACACTCTCACTCTCAGAGTTACCAATCATTTAGCTGGTGACCCCCTGGAAACCCCTCAAGGACCCTTGGGGGTCCCGGACCCCACTTGAGAACCACTGGCCTATAGAATACAGCAGTGAAGAGAAGATTTGTGTTGAAAATGTTGAAAATGATTCCACATTTGTCCCAACAAAAATATTGTTCCTGATAAACGCATTGTGACCTTGTAGATCTGCTATTTTAGAATATCAAAGTGGTAAAACTGATTTTGATGGGGCTAACCAATTTAGCTGGGACCCCCTGGAAACCACCCAAGGACCCCAGGCGGTCCTTGAGCCGCCCTTTGAGAACCACTCTGATAGCAGTACCGTGTGTGCTGAAACTGTACAGTAAAGGTTAATGTAGGTAATGAATAAAGTAGTCAATGTATTGGCATAATGGTTAGACGATTGAAGGTGTGTCATTGCTACTTATGTCTCACGTCGGTTGGAAGGGGAATACCATTTAGGAGAAACATGGGGCGTCTGACAGCTCTGACCTTTTGAGTGTGGCTTCCATGCTCGGTTTTATGTTGACGCCCCTCGAACCCTCCAAGACTGAACGCAAGCAGTAATGTTCTGTCTAGTGTTTTCCAGCATGCAACATCTCTGTTCAAGTTATTTTAATGATGTACATTCATCAGCAAGGTCAGCACAGATTTCCAAAATTAAGGAATGATGTTGAAGAGCAGTGGTGTAAAGTAACTCAGTACTGTACTTAACACATTGGGTGCCAGCATTTTTTCATAACAACTTACGTTGGGTGCCAGCATTCTCCCATTGACTGCGCTTTGCTGTTTAAAGCTCTAGACTCCACGAGGAGAAAATCCATGTAAAAAAAAACATCCATTCATGTTGCGCGATGACCCTGGCTACAGCCTGGAACGATAACATTTCACTCGCGATGTTACAATGGGGGGGATCGCGCATCGCGCAATGACCGGTTTTCCCACCGGAAACAGATTCGGAGATATAGGTGTTTTAAGAAGGAAATAGACAGGAAGTGGATGGCAGCCATGTTTTTGTTTTTCCGGTGATCTATCTGGCCTATCCTTCTCCAAGATCACAATGGGTACTCCCAGAGCTGCTCTAGCCCGCCCGTGTGGAGAAAAACGAAAAAACAAAAAGACATATTTCACGGTCTGGACCGTGTTCGGCACCGGACCGCTACTCTGCGCAAACACGGTTCAGACCGTGTTTGGCACCCGATGTGTTAAGTACAATGTTGAGTATTTTTAATTTTCAGTACTTTTACTTTTACTTCTACTCCACTACATCTCGGATCCAAATATTGTACTTTTTCTCCACTACATGTATTTGAAAACTTTAGGCCCTATTTTATACATAGGCTATTTGAAAATAGCCGATCTACAAGCTCACAACGTGTCACATCGCGACGTGTTGTGAGCTTGTAGATCTGCTATTTCAACATTTTTGTACTTTTTGTTTTGGTACTTTAAGTACATTTTGATGCCAATACTTTTGTACTTTTAATCAAGTACATTTTTAATTCTAGACTTTTATTTGTAACAGAGTATATTCTATATTGCAGTATTGAGTACTTTGAAGAAGTACACTGTTGAAGAGAAGAGGAGAGGAGAGGAGAGAGAGGAGAGGAGAGGAGAGAAAGAGAAGAGAGAGAAGAGGAGAGAAGAGAAGAGAAGAGAAGAGAAGAGAAGAGAAGAGAAGAGAAGAGAAGAGAGAGAAGAGAAGAGAAGAGAAGAGAAGAGAAGAGAAGAGAAGAGAAGAGAAGAGAAGAGAAGAGAGCTGCACATCCAATCTATTCAGGCCCGGCGCTGTGAAAAAGCAGACATGAAAAATAAATGAAAAAGATAACCGCAGAAGCCCAGTGGATTTGACTCTTCACTGCTGGCCGCATTTTAACCTCCAGTTCTTGGCCAGGCGGTTGGGCTTGTTCTACCCACCAGAAACAGAGAATTACCACCAAGATCCAGTCAATCCTCAAGCACGAACGTGCTGAATGTAAACGAGAATGACTGTGCACACGGCATGAGTCTGAGGTGTGTTTAAGCCAGTGTGGGATTTAAATAAATAATATAGACTGCTGCAACGTGTAATTATATTGCGTCATGTCACAGGCCAAGCACACACAATGAAAAATGCAGCGCACGCTGGCCTGGTTCCAACCTGAAAGTGCTACATTCCTCACCACCAGCAAGGCACCTGGTTCCGCCCCATTACCTGGTTCCTCGTGCGCTTCCTTTCCAGTTTTGGACTCAATCAATGGCTTCCTGCACTGGAAATGTTGCTTATGTGGCAGCCAGCTGCGCGGACAGCGGACGGGGGGGGTTGCTGAGTCAGCGCAGCCCGCGGCGGCCATCTTGGCGCGGGGGAGATGCTGATTTAAACCGCCGCCGAAAGAGGGGGGCCCCGACTTTCATTAGGCGTTGTCATTATTCCCCGGCCCGCTGTCTGACAGATGGCATTGTGGGATATCGGATTTTATGGCAGGTCATCTTTCATATCCAATTTCTTTTCCCATTTGATGAGAAGTTCTCACTCCAGTCAAATTCATTTTGCAGTTTGAATATTGATCGGACTCCATTCATTCTCTCTCTCTCTCTCTCTCTCTCTCTCTCTCTCTCTCTCTCTCTCTCTCTCTCTCTCTCTCTCTCTCTCTCTCTCTCTCTCTCCCCTTCCTGACATCTTCTGCATGTCTCTTAAAGAATTAATGTTCTCTTGCTCTTGGCTCAGGCCGGGGACACTGATGCTTGTCTCGCTGATGTACAGTGGACCTGCATAAAACACATGAATAACTATGAGGCGCGAGATGGAACGTGTTTATAACTTTGCCATTTATCAATCTCTGTATTCCCAAGGTCGAAACAGTGCAAGCATTCTCGATAATTACTGCAGGGCCTAATTACCGGAGTGCATTCAAAGCAAACAAATGTGTTTGAATTGGTAATGCTTACAAACAAGTCTAAATGGCATACACACGGCAGTGCTGGGGATCTAACGTCACTCTTTCTAATCTGTATATCCCGCTCCTTTGCAGGGTTGTTTAACCCATAAGGACCGGGAAAGCATCAATTAAAAAATAACAGATCTACAAGCTCATAGCGCGGCACCGAGTGCCGCGCTATGAGCTCGCAGATCAGCTATTTTTTGAAAAATCGTGAAAATGTGTGCAATTCTTTCAATATGTTTATATTTTTAAAGCGAACATTTGTAACTCAATTCTATTGCTTCTGGGGGATTCTACAGAATGTCTTCTAAATCCTAACAGTTAAAAAAATATATATATATATTATGTTGCTATAATATCAATGGTTCTCAAAAAATGTTCATGTCAAGGACCCCCAAAATGATATGTATTTGTCCACGAACCCCCCCATCTCAAAATATTTTGTTCCAGGGACCCCCAGATTTGAGATAAAAGTGTATGTATATATATATATATATATTCAAAGATTTGCAACATTTTTTCACGATTTTCCAAAAATAGCAGATCTACAAACTCGATGCCTCGCTATGAGCTTGTATATCTGCTATTTTTGAATAGCCGAAGAAATCTAAAACGACGCAGACGCGTTGCCGGTCTTAATGGGTTAAATTAACTCCGGCTCGGGCTTTGAAATAAATTGGCCAGCTTTCCGAGAAGTGCCATCTATCTCTCGGCTCGGTGAGGACATTGGGGGGGTCGAGATTTCTGCGATCTGCGAGGCCGGTGAGCTTTTATTCCCCCGTCCTTTCTTTCAAAGCTAATATAATAGGCAGAGGATCAGTAGGTGATTTTTTCCGTCCGCGCAGGCAGAGATGACCCGAGAGCATGGCTCCTCTATTTTCACCTGTTCGCACCCGGCAGCAGCACCGCCTCTGGAGAATGACTGCCCTAATGACCCATTAAAAATTCAACATTCGGCGTAATGGTACGACCGCTGTCGGTGTCTTGCAGTCTGAGAAAGGGCGGCATGCGGTGTGGTCGGGAGCGCGGCGGTTTCATGTCAGATTCAAACTAATAAAAAGGCTCAAAGGGGGGCAGAGACTCGATAGAATCTGATTTTTGCGGATAATTAAGTCTTTATGATGTAAATATGTCTCCCCCCTGCAGGATGAGAAAAATAAGAAGCCCTCAGTCGGAACACTGTAAAATTACAATAACCAAGGGCCCACTTTGGGGGGAAAAACCCACCCCTAAGTTCTTTTCTTTTAAAGATAATCGTATTAACACAGTGTGTTCCCAAACGATGTGCTGAGACACACTGCTGTGCTGTGAGACAAGTTCACGTATTACTTTTTCTTCCCCACAAATGTTCTAAATTAGCCAAAATAGACCTTCAAGCTCACGTTGCGTTGCATTGCGACCTGTAAGATTGAAATGTTTTGCCGTGTGATACCATCGTACGACGAGGTATAAAGTAGGGTTTAAGCGGGTAAGATCCCAGGTTTGAGAAGTGACCGGACGAAGACGTCACGAAAATGCCTTCCGGACCTCTCCAAAATCTGTGGCTGCAAGACAAGCCGTCAACATTTGATATCCTCAAAAAAGTTCCCCACTCATTTGTTTCAATCTCCATCAACTCCAACATGGCCTGCCTCTCTGGCACCATCTCTGTGGCAGTCCTGTTAAATCTCAAACATTTTCATATCAAGGACATGTGCAGTTATATTATTTTATTCTTATATTCCATATATATTTATATTTATTCCATTCTTAGCCAATCAGGATGGAATATAAAAAATCGGAAAGACCCGTTTGGTTTAATGTCTATAGAGATGTATCGATTTGCATGATGTTTGGACAAAATCTGTAAGAGTACTGTTGAAAAATTTGTTTTTCAAAAAGAGGCCTCCTGGTGGCGCTATAACAGGCCCATGTGAAAAATGTGGGGCAGAGGTTCTGAATTGGCACCAGGGAGTGTGTGTGCGCAGTTTCGCTGCGATCAAGCCAACGGTGCCGGAGATTAGCTGTACACAGACAGAATGACGGACGGACGGACGGACGGACGGACGGACGGACGGGACGGCGCGGACGGGCGGACGGACGGACGGACGGACGGACGGGCGGACGGACGGACGGGCGGACGGGCGGGCGGACGGACGGACGGACGGACGGACAGGGTGCAAAACATACTCTCCGCCAGGCCGAAAATATATAGCAGATCAAAACATAGAAGATCTACAAGACACGTTGTGAGCTTGGTATTGCCAAAGTATCAAATAGGGTTAAAGTGGTTAAAATGAGTGTGGTGCTATATTAACACATTTAGCTGGGGGCCGCTTCAAGGACCCTTGGGACCCCCCACTTTGAGAACCACTGTTGTATGGAGTGGAGTGGTGCATCTCTCCCTCTCTCTCTCCCTCCCTCCCTCTCTCTCTCTCTCTCTCATGTTTTTAACATAACAGCTTATGAGCTTTAGGGAGCAGCAACAGGCCATGAATGCAGATCAAAACATCAACGCATGCACACACAATGAAGAGCTATAAGGCCATCTGTGGGAATGTGCGTGTAGAAGAAAATGGGTACATACATATATTTTTTAAAAGGATGGTTTCCACCCAACAGCAAAGAAAATGGTCTATTTGCATTGCCCAGGCTCCCTCCCAGGATGCATTGCTACATTCTGGTTAGGGGTTGAAAAAATGTGAGAAGGATGGGAGCAGGGAAAAGGACAGACACAGAGGGGTCCGGAGGTCTGTTCTCTCTGGGTATTGTTTAGTGGACATTGTATACACAAGTGTTACAATGTCCAGCTGGATAAAATAGTAGCCAACTGGGCACCAGGGACTGGAGTGGGACACACCAGGGTGGTTGGGTGGTCCAGGGGTCTTAAATGGTTTATTATTACACACGTTATCTCTGTGTTCTTAAAACATTATGCTGTTTTTGTTTTTATTTGTAGTCATGGATAACGTCACTATGTACTGATAAGAACACCACAATTACAGAGACATCTGCAGTATTAAGTATATATTGTTGCTCTCAGGCAGAAACCTTGTATCTTCATGATTGAATGTATTGGATTTGTTTTCGTCCTTTTTTTGTAAATGAATGTCCCTGCTTCATCATACAAGAGAGTTGCACAAAAGTAGTGAAAATAGCAGATCAACCTGTACATTATGACACATAATGAGGCTACAGGCCTATTTTAAACTACGTGGTACGATGGTGTCTCGTGTAAAAACAAATCCGCTAGCACCAAATGGCGATTAATTCTGCTGACAATAACTCCATTCCTTTATTTCCGCTGACAACAATTATTCTTTGACATCATTTGCACACTTTGGTGAAATGCGATCACTGGACTTTACCCATCAGATTGGTCCTGCAGTGCACGTACCAAAAAACAAAGACAAAGAAAAAAGAATCAGCATAGTGTCGAACAAGCCACAACCATTGTTTTTCAACAACTTCCTCCATTATTTTCACCACAAGCAGACGCTTGGATAAACCCGGCTTTTCAGTCAGAGCGGTTTGTGTGCTCTCCGAGTTCAGCAAAGCACCAAACACACATCCCTCTTTCATTTTGAAAATCAAATCTCCATAAACAGTACAGTATGTGCATTTGGTTTATGTTATGTCTGACATCAATGCATATTGATCTCCATACTGCATGTGTATTTGACTCCATATTATGTGCATTTGACTCCATATATCGTCTGGAAACCTCATTACTTCCAAAACTGTCACTTTTCAGGATTCAAATAAAAAAATTGTAACAAGTAACAACACAATCGAAAAGTTCGAGCTTGTGGATCTGATACCTTTGATGCTTTTGTGTGACGCTGTAGTATGATCAAGTAGGGTGTTCATTTACGGAAAAAAACACAGAAAGTTAAAATATGGAGATAACAGGTTTTTGCTCGACAGCAAGGATTATGTGCATTTGGCGGGGGCCGCTGGTGTCGTGCATAATTAATAGCAGATCTGCAAGTTTAAACATTCAGTGCGCATCACCGGCACGCAACCAAGTATAAACAGGGCTTTTGGTCAGCCTGGATAGAAAGTGCCAGCTGAAGGCCCAAAATGTGTACAGCAGAAATTCGGCGCAAAATTGTCATGACGCGTACTCAGTGTTCAATTCCGTGTGTCGAGGGATTGCAATTTAAGCCGAGCCAAGAGCGAATGCCCACAATTACCGTGGATTATGCTGAGGAAAATGTGGGCACCAAGCATGCATGCTACCCAAAACAGATTCAAACGGCATTCCTCCGATTGGGTTTCCTGCCCGTGTGCAAAATTTTTGTTTTGGGAAGAACATTTTCTTCCTGTTCAAACCAAAATCAAAGGAAAGTGGCACTGATTCAAGGCCTCAAAACCATGGAGGTTGAAATGACAGATAACATGATTATCAAAAAAGGAGAGCTTCATACTTCATACTTTCGTTTTATCGCCGTCTCAGTGAGAGAGGTGTTTAAACACCCTTGATCACACTTTCTGTATATGATTACTCCATAACATCAATGTTGATGTGAGTTAATTTCTGTACTTGTAACGCAGCGCCTCGAGCGATTGCTCGGCCACACATTTTAGGTTGACTTGAACGCTGAAACTAAACTCAGTTCTAAACTAAACTCCATTCCCTCCCACCAGGTTTTTAATTCATCAAATGTTTTCACTTTTTGACTGTCGACATTTTGGGCAGCATTTTTTTTCTTTCTGAAGCTTGTCTGTGCCCACAACATTTCCTTGGCTGTCAGTCACATATCAGAGCACACAAAACCCAGATAAAAGCATCAGAAGTTTGGAACGCATGCATTAAATATAATTCATTGCATATTTCCTGAATCTCCAATTACTGTTGGAGTGAAATCAAACGATTTAGGTGTTTGCCCGCTCCAGTCTCCAAACACTCATCACTGGTTTCGATGTTCTTCCCGTTATGCCAGTCATTACTGCATAAGCAATTCAAAACAAGTCGTTGGCTAACTTGGCTTCTTTTTCCTTCCGTGTAGTGAGTCAGTCTATGAATTATACACAAGAGTGTTATTTTAACCACTTAAGCCTTATTTTCTAATGTTTTCAAAAGCTTAAACTGTTTTTGTTTAATAGCCAATGCTTATTAGATCCGCTATTTTTTAAAACCTCTTGAAAATGTTTGCCCAAAAGAAATAGGGATGCCAAGGTTAAAGTGGTCAATGCGTTGGCAGCTCATCTGGCATAGAGGAATATCAATAGAGGTTGAACATAACTGGAAAATACTTTCTTTGGGGGGAAAACTGCTTCTACATCGAGGTGCATTTTGAAAATGTCCACCAAGCCTTGAATAATTACAGTTGATGGTGGTAAATAACTCCTGATGAGCCAGTCTGAACACTATCTAAAGTCTTTGTTAGCTCTGTCACTAATGCCAGAAAAAGAATGAATTGGTGTTTTTTCAGGCAATAAATAACAATATGATGCACTTGCAGAGAGGCAGTGGTCCAACTGACTAGTGCACTGATGGTGGAAATTCATACGCTCGCAGGCTTGCCAATTATTGTTATTATCCCATCAGTGCTGGCTCTAAAGTAACAACAGCAGATGCGTCCAATGAAATGAAAATGTGTGTTTTTCGTCATTAGCCCATGCTGCTTGATTCAAATACATTTCCAATGAAAGGCACCTAAATCCGGTGCATCTGTCTACCGCATACATGGCAACTGGCGGCCCGGGGGCCACATGCGGCCCCCACCTTCACTTAATGCGGCCACACAGGTTTATATCAGAATACTGATATGTTATTGATTTCAGCTGTTACAATTCCAAACATGCAAACATGACCCGCTTTAATTACTTCAGTCTATATTAGTAGCTTACTGACTAGCATA
>NC_137625.1:8270206-8379173 GCF_963280865.1 Gymnoscopelus braueri | reverse complement strand
GCGGTTGCATCATTTGGACCAATTTGCATGAATTAGTTATCTCATCACACACCGTTGTTTGCCATGTAGGAATGTATATGTTTATTAACCACTTGATCCCTATATACTTTGTTAGTTGGAGTCCCCCGGGAGTCTATACTAATCCAATTATTTTCCCCCAACTCTACACTAATAAACTTTATTTGTACAGCAACTTCATGACATGAAATGCAGCTCAAAGTGCTTTACAGAGCAAGAATACAATTACAGAAAAAGTACAACTAATTTAACAATAAAGCAAAAAAAGAAAAGCATAAAACAACATTAAAATAATAGCAAAAGCAGTGAATCAGGCAAAAACACTGAGGACATGAATAACAACACAGAGATTTTAAAAATCAACCAAACGCAAGAGTGAAGAAATAGGTCTTGAGCTGTGCTTTAAAGCTATATCCACAGAGGCTGCCTGTCAAAACAACATTAAAATAGCAAAAACTTACTTCATAAATTTAGCTTTTTCTTTCAAGGCCACAAGTCCAGTCTTACCGTTCCACGCTCCAAACGTAAGAGCAAATAAATAGCCGATCTAACAGTACAAAGCTCATATCGGCTAAGTTCGCTGAATGTTTCAGAGATAGATAGATACCTTCATTGATTCAGGTGCCAGAGACAGCATCACAGTTTAAGTTACAGACACAGAGCGATTATAAGTACAGTAAGATACATTCATAGGAAGAGTAACATCACAATAAAGACACCCTCAATTATTATGAAACAAAAACAGGATACAAACGTATACACCCACGCTGTACAATCATCTGCCAGATTCAGACAAGAAAGAGAGTGTAGGCATGGTTATAGTTATGACATCAGCACAAACCACAGGTAAAGGAACAAGTCCTTCTTCTTGCTCACTCACTATTCGATCTCCATGGAGTGGTTTGCCCTGATAGATCATGTGGTTAAAGTATCACCATTAGACGCACGTGGATGCAGACGTGAAATAGCAGATCTACAAGCTCACAACGCTTCACCTAACGACAAGTTGTGAGCTTATAGCTCGAGAGCCTATTTTCCATTGTGGTCCTTGAGTCCTTTGGGTAGCAAAGACACAGAAAAAGATGAAAAGATATCAATAATGACTACATTCATACAATTTCAATGCACTCGGCAATAGTAAAGAACAACATGGATACCGTAAGAGGAACCTGCTACAACACAACTAATTGATGGTTAGGTCTAGCTGCTATCCAGCCAGCTCTTTGAGGAGGACTTGAAGTTAACAATGTAGCTAATCGTCTGAAGGTAACCCATTCCACATAACTGCTGCAGAATATAACTCCTCGGAGCACAGGTCTCCGCCAGGTCAGGTACGTTATTCTGGCCTCCTGGTGGCGCTATAATAGGCCAATGTGAAAAGGGTGCCAACCGTGCCATTTATTCTTGCATTGACACTGCATTCATGATTTGAGGCATTTTGTTCCAAAAATGTGTTTTGCTAAATTAGACCTGCTGGTGGCTCTATAACAGGCCAATGTGAGAAGGGTGGCATTTCTTCCTCGGCCTAGTGGGAATGTGCGTGTGAAATTTCACGGAAATCGCAAGCTGTGTGTATACTTTGAGGCTTTTTGTTCAAAACGGACCAATCCTGCAAACTTTGGAAGCCAACCTTAGGCAATGAGGATAGAATATGGGAAATTGGACAGATCCTTGTTGATCACATGACTATAGTGATACTGTGTACTGATTTGCATGACGTTTGGATACAATTTGTAGGAGTAATATAAAAAAATTTGGTTTTGCACAAATCGGCCTCCTGGTGGCGCTATAACAGGCCCATGTGAAAGATTTGGGGCAGAAGTTCTGAATTGGCATCCAGGGAGTGTGTGTGCACAGTTTCGGAGCAACCGGGCCAACGGTGCCGGAGATTAGCTGGTGACAGACGGACACACACACGGACGGACGGACACACACACGGACACACGGACGGACGGACAAGGGGTAAAACATACTCTCTCGCCATGCCTTCGGCCTGGCGGAGACACACGGACGGACGGACAAGGGGTAAAACATACTCTCTCGCCATGCCTTCGGCCTGGCGGAGACAAAAATGAGCCTGTCCCATACAGCTTTTGAATCTTCTAGGTGCCAAGTCCGTGGAGCTCCCTCTGGTGGAATAACTGTGTAAATCGCTAACCTTAGAAAAGTCATTGGATCAAGTTTAATAGATGTTTGGGTACTACCACTCCATGGTAGCCATTATGCAACAGTATGCCTTGACAAAGATCATGTTCATCTATTTGCTGTGATTATGCAAACCTGATAAGATAAAAGAGAAATGAAAAAGTTATTTATCCTGATTAGTCCTGATTATTTCCAGGTAAGTCCTATTACTTTGGCATAATATTTCAAGTGTTATTGTGCACAATAATTTGATGTCTGTCATTTACTTTAACAGCCCGAAGAAAAATGAATACTAATATAAAAACAATGTTTTCCTTTTAATTATCTTTCCAACACTGCCAGTGTGCTTCCAACCACCACAGCTGTGTTATATTGTATTAACATACTGGTGGATTGCAGCTTTTAAGCCACATGAAGCTTACATTTAGTTTTATCATACAGACTCATGTAAAGTATGTATTACCTTCCCACCGACACATCCTGTACTCATCAACCAAGAACAACCTCATTTATTTTCCTCAATTATTGTTTTGCCATAATAAGCCTAGTATACAGTGTTAAGCGATGTTGTGGTATGTACTGTGCATACGTATGTACGTGTGTGCGTGTAGCGTGCGCGTGTGCTATAGGTGCGTGTACGTGCTCATGTATCTCCATTAAAGGATGCGAGTGAACACATTAGGATTCAGTAATTGTTAGCTTCCTGAGACAAAACCGCTTATTAAAGCTGCACTTTCACTCTGTGCATTATTTAGCTGGGCGCATCAGCCCGAATATGGCCCCAATTGGCATCATAAGTATTAAACTGTTTACACAAATGGGCTCCGTTTGTCCTCTCGTGTCAGAGAGTAATTTGTGGATTTCCTCCCTCCTGCACCTGCTGTCATTAATTTATCCTGTTAACTTCACCCTCTGAACTACAGTTTAACATCAAGTGTGTGCGGATGGTTTTTAGCCTATAGTGTGCAACTTATTTATAATGGTGCAAGTTCATATTTGCACGAGGAGGAGGTAAATTTGCTTCTGCTGAAAAAACACCCTCTCACTAAGGTCATTACACACCGGCGATTATGCGAATATACACAAAATGCGGATGCGAATAAATAAAAGACGCTTTTTCGCTCCGCGAAATTGATGTGGAAGCTTTTATTGACTTTATAAGGTTTTTTAAATATATATATTATTCGCATGAAAAAATCGCCCCTGGTGTGTAAGGACCTTAAGGGCCAAAAATCCAGCAGTATGAATCAAATTAACCACTTAAACTCTATGCCTTGCACCGTATGACAAATAGCAAAACAATCTACAAGCTCACAATGCATCACATGGTGACGCCTTGTGAGCTTCTACAGTAGATTGGCTATTTTGTATTTTTGCTTTTGTTTTCTTCAATGGAAAAAAATGCAAACATTGTGTAAATTTGGGGATGCCTGGTTTCATATTGTCAAATGGTGATGGTTGCCAATTGGACCATCAGAACCATATCGTTGCCGTCAGGCCAATCTGGCAACCCATTCGGTAAAAAAAAGTTTATTCCTGTTAACAACAACACTATGTTTAAGGCAGTGGTGCTGAGATATTACAAGCAGGCAGAAGGAAACCTTGTATCTCCATAGTTCAACTTGTAATGCATTTTCACAGAGTAATGCCCTGCGTTGTCGTACAGCAAAAGTAATGAAAATGGCAGATCTACAAGCTCACAACGCACCGCATAGCGGGTTGCATTGTGAGCTTGTACATCTGCTATTTTTTAAACATTTTGAAAGTGAAAGTGGTTGAGTAAGTTCAGGTAAAGGTTTTATAAACATTTAACCAATGAAAAGTATTAACAGCTCAATCCAACACAGCTTCTTTTGGATAATATTTCCTGAGAAGTAACGGTTTGAACATACACGCTTTCCTCCTGACAGCGACCATTATGTGAAAATGTGAAAATGAAATCACAGCTGGCGTACAGTGCCTAGACGTGGGTATCCTCCCTGTGGTGTAAAGTAACTAAGTACATTTACTCAAGTACTGTACTTAAGTACAGTTTTGAGTTACTTTTACTTTACTGGAGTATTTCCAATTGTCTATACTTTTACCTCTACTCCACTAAATCTCAGAGGCAAATATTGTACTTTTACTCCACTATAATTATTTGAAAACTTTAATTATAGTTACTTGCAGATATAAATGATTACATTATAAAACATACATTTACCAATTTAGCCCTATGTTATACCTAGGCTATTTTAAAATAGCCGATCTACAAGCTCACAGCTATTTTCAAACATTTTAGTACTTTTGGTACTTAAATACCAGTACTTTTGGTAAGTACATTTTGATACCAATACTTTTGAACCTTTACTCAAGTAATTTTGTAATTACGGACTTTTACTTTTATCACAGTACTTCTACATTGCAGTATTGATACTTTCCTTGAGTAAAACATTTGAGTACTTTTACCACTGCCAGACTGAGATGGTACAGCTGCTAGTGGAAACAAAGGCATAGCTGCACATTCCTCCTGAATCTTGTTTATTCCCCCTGCAGTGAATAATGGCTTATTTAAAACGTGCGAGCCCACTTTTCCGGCCCTATCCCCCTTCCTAACTCTATAATTCAGATGAATGGGGGGGCTGGGGGGTGGGGTGGGACATTGTGTACCATACTATTTTCCCATGCCACCTTTTCCGAGCAGGCATTTAGGATTAGGGGAGCAAAAGGCAGCCGCTAGTGCTCGCTCAGATTTATTCAGTGCGTCTAAATTATAAATAGGTGTATTTTCAATGCCAGGATTAAAATATAATCACGGGCATGGGGCAAGCGGCAGACACATTATTTCGAATGGTCACGGCCGCGGAAAAGCTGCTAAAAAAACGGGGAGTTGAAAAATGGAAGAATGAATAGGAGCCCATTTGCAATCCCCCCGGCGGTGTTGTGTGTTCCATTTACACAGGGTCTGGTGGAGCAGACTGTGCCGGGGGGAAAGGAGCCCGTTACCCTGTCCTCTTGTGTATTTCATCAGGACGAAAGTAAAGCCTTGATTTATACGTAGGTGTGTGTGCGCCGGTGTGGGTAAAATAGCCGATCTACAAGCTCACAACTGCGACGCGTTGTGACCTTGTAGATCGGCTGGTTTTGGCGCGAAACGCGGGGTCTATGTGTATACGGTCAGGGTGATGCATTGTGAGCTTAAAGACCGGATATTTTCGGCATGCGATACCCACGCGCAACTGAAGATAAATCGGGTTTATGTCATGGAGAATGAGGCGACACGTGAGTTCCACGCTTGTCATTTCGACACGTGCTCGTCCAGGGCATTGGTGAGATTAGGAATGTTAGCAGGTGGTGACACACCGCCATCTCGGCTCGCATTCGGAAGCCGTTATGCAACGGGGGGTGGTTCGTTTTGGGAAACCAAAACCCCATCCATGAGTCAGCAGCAGCGTCTGGCACATGCTTTGTAAGATTCTGCATCACCGTCTCAGACTGAAATCCTCATCATGAACAGTGGTTCAATTCAATTCAATTCAATCTTTATTTCAGACTCAAGGTCCATATCACAGACAGAATGACAAAAAACACAAGTATTTACTTGGGTGCTGTACTAAAGTAAAAACAAAAAAAAGTTTGAGCATCTGCACTTTCACTCCACATTTCAAAGACAAATATTGTACTTGACTCAATTACATTTCTAGGAAGAGAAAAAGTACATTTCGAATTAGCCACTTTCAAATAGCCCAATTTCAAATAGTGAGCGTTGTGAGCTTAGAGATGTGCTATTTTAACTACTGATATTTTTTGGGGGAAATTATAATACAGCAATACATTGATTTAAAAAAATTATAAGCATGTGCTTTTGAATACTTAAATATATTTTTTAAAGCAAGTACTCCAGTATTGAAACTCAAGTACAAATTTGACAGAGCAACTTTCACTTGTAGTTGAGTAGTATTTGTATTTTTTTTGTAAAAGTATTTATACTTTGACCCAAGTCCTGGCGTCGAGCACTTTGTTCACCACTGATTATGAGGTTGTGTTATTTGTTTTGTATTTGTGCGTTCCTGAAATCAGAATCATTTTGATGAATGCTGATGAAAGCCTGAGGTGTTAGCAGCACAACACAGAACAAAAACAGCGTTGTGGATTATTATCTGATCTGTTTGCAAGCTGCGCTGAGATTGGCTTTTCGGTTTAATTCACTTCCAAATAATAACGAGATTACCTTTGTTGGAAGCGGCGCTGTGAAAACCTATTATTATTAGTTTATCGGTTCAGTGAAATTAACTTTGCAAGCATATTTCTGGCAAGCCCATATCAGTGATCACAAGAAAATATTCAAATATCATTTAGAACAGTGGTTCCATAACTTTTTAGCTCGAGACCCAAAGGAAGAATTTGCCGTCTCGCCTGGACCCAAACTAGTGAAAATAGCCTGCGAGCTGTGAGCTTGTTTTGTTTTGTTTATGCCAACTGATTCCTATTTGTACTTTACTTGAGTATATCCAATTTCCAATACTTTTACTTCTACTCCACTACATCTCAGAGGCAAATATTGTACTTTTACTCCACTGCAATTATTTGAAAACTTTAGTTACTAGTTACTTTTCAGATATAAACTATGATATAATGAAACATACATTAACCACTTTAGCCCTATTTTATACATAGGCTATTTGAAAATAGCCGATCTACAAGCTCACAACGCGTCGCGATGCGACGCGTTGTGAGCTTGTAGATCTGCTAGATCAGTCAAATATTTAGTACTTTTACTTTTGGTACTTTAAGTACATTTTGATGCCAATACTTTTGTACTTTTACTCAAGTAAATTTTTTATTCTGGACTTTTACTTGTAACGGAGTATTTTTATATTGCAGTATTGATACTTTTACTTAAGTAAAGAATTTGAGTACTTTTTCCACCACTGCCTGCCAGTGAGGAGCCCCCACCGAGAGGAGAGAGCCTTCGTCCACAAAATGGGTCCCGACCCACTCTTTGGAAAACGCTGATTTAGAGTGATTCTCAACAAAAAAACACTGAACTTTTGGTAATGGTGACGGGGGAACGGCTGTCCTTTGAGAAGTAAGGATGTCACACGCAGGGTTGACGCCTCGAGGACACCATTGTCTCACTGGTCTGTCTATCAGCCTGGTACGGGCACCGAAGACATTTCTCTGAGCATCGTATTTTTTTGAAAAATGTAGAAACTTTTTCGAACTCTTAAACTTTGGTACTGTAAGTATATCTTGATGCCTCAAGTAGCATTTTTGAATACATGCCTTTCAGAGTACGTTTATATTGTGGAATTGTTACTTTAACTTAAGTAAAAAGAAATCTGAGTACATCTTCCACCTCTGGCTATACTGAGCCCATTTGTTCAGTGGAGCCGATATGGCTTTTAAAGATTTCATTGTGCATTTCATGAAAGGTCGCCATCACTCAGCGGGTACTTGCTGTGCACCGGACTGAAATGTATCTTGCCGAGAGCTCTCTCGACTAACTTTTTTGAAAGCAGCATATTATCCAGCACACTATCTTTCTCTCTATCTCATCAACTTCAACTTCTTCGGTATAAAAGATTATAATTGAAATGATTTAATTATTTACTCACTGATATGGCAAAATCTCTCCATGAGAGTGGGTGAGTGTGTGTATCTTTCTTCGCGCGCGTGTGTGTGTCAGAATTTCTCATGCACTGTGACGCACACCGCAATAACTATATATATTTGTTTTTATCCCACGATTTTGTAACCTATTTTTTCACCCCGTGCCAATTGTCTAAGTAATCCTGGGCGCTACACTCCCTCTGCCAGCCTAGGGAGAGCCTAGAGCCGAGCTCATGCCTCCTTCAATGCATGACAGCTACTTACCGCTTCTTATCACCTGACAGGGGGGAGTTTCCCCGGTAGGACGTAGCGCGTGGAAGGAACACGTTATTCCAACCAGTTCCTTTCCCCTCCATCAGGCGCCCCGGCTGACCAGGGGGAGGCAGTATAGAGACCAGGATTACTGCATGTTTTTGTGAGGGTACCTACCCTATAGGGACACAGGGAGAACATGCATACTCCAGACAGAGTAGGCCCTTTCACCAACCCCACCTAGGGGTGTGGGCACTGATGACGCGGAGGAGAGAACACGCCCCAAGAGCCCACAGCGTCCCCGGCGGGAATCAAACCCAGGACCTTCTAGCTGTGAGGCAACAGCGCTACCGACTGCGCCACCGCAATAACTTTTTGACCGATTGACTTCAAACTTAGCCTGTGTCTGAGTGTTGTGCTGAGTGGAAATTCTCTGTACGGGCATATACAGTACTTGGAGGCCAGTCCATAGACTCCAATATTGATGACATCAGGGATTTATACGGTATATGGGATTTGTGGATTTATAGATATGTTAGGGGATCAGCTGATCCGCCCGGCTTCACACCCGGCACTCCCTCCTCTGCAACACAAGCGCTGAGTTCGGGCAAGTCGATTGGTCGGACGGTTCTCGAGATGCATGAAGGACACATGAAGGGCACGCAAAGATTTTCCTTTCCTTTTTTTTCCTCCTCTATTTCATCTACTTTCCACTTGCCTGGAGTGGTGGGTGTCTTTGATGATTGGCTTTGCCGTGGCCACGCACCACCAGTCAGTGGTGGAAAGTAACTAAGTACATTTACTCAAGTACTGTACTTAAGTACAATTTTGAGGTATTTGTACTTTACTTGAGTATTTCCAATTTCCAATACTTTTACTTCTACTCCACTACATCTCAGAGGCAAATATTGTACTTTTACTCACTACATTTATTTGAAAACTTTAGTTACTAGTTACTTTTCAGATATAAATTATGATATAATGAAACATACATTAACTACTTTAATCCTATTTTATACCGAGGCTATTTGAAAATAGCCGATCTACAAGCTCACAACGCGTCGCATCGCGACGCGTTGTGAGCTTGTAGATCTGCTATTTTCAAATATTTAGCACTTTTACTTTTGGTACTTTAAGTACATTTTGATGCCAATACTTTTGTACTTTTACTCAAGTAAATTTTGAATTCTGGACTTTTACTTGTAACAGAGTATTTTTATATTGCAGTATTGGTACTTTTACTTAAGTAAAGAATTTGAGTACTTTTTCCACCACTGGTGGTGGGTGTCTTTGATGATTGGCTTTGCCGTGGCCACGCACCACCTGTGCATATCACGCCCCCGGAGGGAGAGAAGCTCACCTCGGACGATGTGCCGGGGCCGTCCGCACCCTCCTCTACAGCGCTCTGCGGGTTGAGGGCGGTGCAGCTCCCGTACGAGGCGATGATGCAGCTCGTTAGGAACGCTCTCGGTGGTCCCGTAGAACGTCCTAAAGATGCAGGGGTCCACGCTGAAGTTCTTCAGTCGCCCGAGGCTGTACAGATGTTGTTGGGACCTTTTCACCTTTTCATGTGTGGTGTGCGGTTTTGCTCACTTTTCCCACAACATGAGATATATCTGTCCATGAACACTTTGAGCTCTCTCTCTCTCTCTCTCTCTTTCTACTTTTGGTACTTTAAGTACATTTTGATAGCAATACTTTAAAAAAAGGTCTTTGGGATGTGGTGATGACCCTAAACGGGCTACACAATGTTTTGCTGCGCTCATACCAAATAAACAAGACTATAATAAATATAATATAATAAAAAAAAACTCATCCAAGCACAAAACAGAACATTGTCGTTTCATGGACTCTCTCTCTCTCTCTCTCTCTCTCTCTCTCTCTCTCTCTCTCTCTCTCTCTCTCTCTCTCAAACAAGCAGTAGCTGTCCAATCACCAACTGTCTGTCAGACAAGATGGCAAAATCAGCTGCACTGCTCATGACAAAGAACTTTAATTAATTGCTTGACAGTTAGCCTATTTCAATATGACCATTGTCTTCGCATAATAATCTAATAATGCACCCACATGAAACAATCTCAATTGTGTCGTGGGTTTTCAATGCAAAAAAAACTAGAAGCACATCAATGGAGCTTGTAAATATGAGTTACAGTAGCTTAAACAAAGTAAAGTAATCAATAAAATAATCACTACGGAAATAATCGATTGTTGCAGCCCTACCGACAACAGCTGTCACGTAAAACACTTATTCAGAAATGACTTAAAATTGGATGTTATCAATAATTTGTATTTCCTTCCACATTATTGTATCTAAATAATCTAGCATATTATGAAATATTTAACCCAACCCCAACCTGACCCGGCGGCAATTTGTATTGTAAAGTGCAGGCCCCACTAATGTGCAGTCTCTTAACCCTTTAACACATTCCCTGCCAGAGGTTTTTTTTTTTTTACTTCCCCCACTGCCAGCATTGTTTTAACCTAAAAAAAAAAGTACACAGGAGCCGAGATACAGGATTTTAAAGTAATAAGTTAACCTACCTGTTCATATTCGGTCAATATCATCTCCTCAATTGTTTAAAACTGCGCTGTCCTCTCACCTTGAGACTACCTGCTCATGTTTTCACTAATTATCAGTAACAGATCTAAGACACAATAATTCATTCATGTACTGTATGTGCTTTGTGTATTGTTGTTGTGTTATTGTTGTATGTTTTGTCTTGTTTTCCCCCCTTGATTGATGTTGTTTTGTCCTGTTTATTTATGTTTTGTTTTGTTCTGTTTCCTAAATGTATTAGTATGTATTCTGTAACTGCGGAGCCCCTTGAAAACGAGATGGTTCATCTCAAGGGGTTAGTCCGAATAAAGAATTTCAATAATAATAAAGGAGTGAATGGAGCTAGAAATCTTTGGATCGTGATATCTCTGGTTCTGTGTGGCTGAATTGAAAAAAAAAAAGCACAACGGTTATACTCGTTGTTGGCAGTAAACGGGTGTATTTTTCAACAACGGTTATACTCGTGTTTGGCAGGTAATGTGACCGGGAAAGCATCATTTGTGTAATTTTTCTTTGGCTATTTTTTGAAAAATCATGAAAATGTGTGCAAATCTTGGAATATAGATTTTTTTTAAGCGAACATTTGTAAAATATTTAGTTACAAGGACCCTCAGAAGCAAAAATGTGCGTTACAAATGTCCGCTTAAAAAAAGAAAATCCAATATTTGCACAAATGTTCATGATTTTTCAAAAATAGCAGATCTACAAGTTCATAGCGCGGCACTCGGTGCCGCGCTATGAGCTTGCATATCTGCTATAGTCAAAGAAATCTAAAATGACAGAGATACGTTCCCGGTTAACCACACACACTGCCTGCATACAGAGTAAAATTATTGCACAATACCGTGCTCACGTACTTAACTAAATCATCTGTAAATGTTGAGACAACTTGATCTAATCAGTGCTAATTACATGTAAGTGTCATCATAGCATCAAAGTCGGATGTCAGACGTGTGCTAAGTGTATGATCACGCTATCCCTGCGCCATATTATGTTCATAAATGTTGCATAAAATATGGCATTTAGTGGACGCTTTCATCCAAAGCAACTTACAGTGCTGTGAATGCACACATTTTGTTAGCATGGGCAGTCACAGTGGCAGTGTTAGTACTGTACAAGGCAGTGCCCACTGAACTGCACAAAACTGTATTACATCCAAACCAATGAGAACTTACTGTAAAAGGGCACCTTGAAATGTGTGCTCAGTAGAGCACAAATCTCCACCAGGAGTCTATAGCCTTGGACCAATACTGTCTGAGATTTATGTTATTGATTCTGACATTAGTGTATAGCTCCGACAGTCTTGGCCACTTCCCCAATAGTGTTTGGGATTCTGCATTCCGTGCCCGTACTTCTCCCTACATTTACAAATACAGAATATAAAAGCTAAAGCCACGGGATGTTCCAACCATAAGTAGTCCATGAGCCAGAGCCCCAAAATTGAGCAATGATTATCGAAAGAGTGGGCAAAACCAAACCTATATTAAATTGTTCATAGGGTCAATACGAGTAAATAAATATATGATAACCTTTCCACAGGAGCAGCTTTTTCATAGTTATCACACATTTTGTTATTTTCCCCATACGTACATGATAGGTGAAAAAATGACAACATTTAAAAAAGAGTTATCATAATGAAACTTCCTGAGTTGATTACTTGCATGAAGACAATGATTTATCGTATTACAAGTTTTCTGAAATTGTATATTTAAATATACAAATTAGGCATTTAGTCCATGAGCCAGAGCCCCAAAATTGAACCAGATATTGAATATTCCCTCGTTAAAAACCTTTGACTCCAACATCTTAACAAAATGAAATAATTTGTCCAATGTTCCAACGTTGATTCTGGAAAGTTATACAAATTTGGGCATATTTTCGTAATGCCTAATTTGCATATTTAAATATACAATTTCAGAAAACGTGTAATACGATAAATCATTGTCTTCATATAAGTAATCAACTCAGGAAGTTTCATTATGATAACTCTTTTTTAAATGTTGTCATGTTTTCACCTGTCATGTACGTATGGGGAAAATAACAAAATGTGTGATAACCATGAAAAAGCTGCTCCTGTGGAGAGGTTATCATATATATATTTACTCGTATTGACCCTATGAACAATTTAGTATAGGTATGGATTTGCCCACTCTTTTGATAATGAAATCTTGTCTGGCTCATGGACTAAAGTTGGAGCGTATGTGTTCCGCAATATTCCGTATTGTTTAATCCTGTCTGTGCCTGAATGTCATTGTATTTCCTCGTTTCCACCGAGTGTAATACAGGCTTTCACCTGCTGCGCCACAACTTCCGGCACATAACGATATAATGCTCTATGGCACAGACAGGATTGAACCTCTCTTCATTAAACAATAGAGAATATTACAGAACACAAGGGCCCGCCGGACTTTTACTTGTAACGGAGTATTGTGGTATTGCTACTACGAGTAAAAAAAGTACTTTTTCCACCACTGTTCTCTCCTCTGCATGGCTGCCTTCTTCTGCCACAACCCCTCCACCCATGCCCGTAACCTTGGAGTCATCTTTGGCCCCACCCTCTCTTTCCTGCCTGTAACAGCCTCCTGTATGGCACCAAAGTCCTCAACAAACTACAATTATGTACAAAACAGTACAGAAGACGGATGGACAGGGTCTTCTCTGTCACAGTGCCCCGCCCCAGAGACCACACATCACACCTGTCCTCTATGACCTTCACTGGCTCCCAATCAAACAGAACAGACTTGAAAATTCTACTCCATTGGTTCTCAAAGTGGGGTCCGGGGACCCCCAGCGGTGATAGTTAGAAAGCAAATGAACCCTTACAGGTCTGTAACTCAGGCCAAATGGACCGTCCATTTGGTTCCATTTGTACAGATTTACGGAGGTCTGTGGCCTACTGAATATCGAAAGGTTTTGATGAACCACTGTTCTATTCAACTACAAGCAGTGGTGTAAAGAAACTAAGTACATTTCTCAAGTACTGTAGCCTACTTAAAGGGATATTTCACTTTCAAAAAAACTTTGGGTCATTTTATCGTCTACTCAGGCTTATGTCAGCCCCCCAGACAGTGTTTAAGTTGCTTGATTCAGTATTTAGATATTTTATATTCATTTTATCAGACACGCCCCCTTCCTATACAAACCCATTATAACTTCAAACTCCATTTTTAACATGTTAGATTCATCAAAAACACCCGTCCTTGGTTCTGGTGACTCACCCTTTATTTTATTTTTTTATTGTTTTAATTTTTTCAATTTTCCCCAAAAGATATTATAAATGAAAAACGTTATGGAACAACCACGGCCCCCTCGTGTATTAGGAGGGCAGGGTGAGTTACCAGAACCAAGGACGGGTGTTTTTATTGAATATAACATGTTAAAAATGGAGTTTGAAGTTACAATGGGTTTGTATAGGAAGGGGGCGTGTCTGATAAAATGAATATCAAATATATAAATACTGAATCAAGCAACTTAAAAACTGTCTGGGGGGCTCACAAAAGCCTGAGTAGACAATAAAATGACCCAAAGTTTTTTTGAAAGTGAAATATCCCTTTAAGTACAATTTTGAGGTATTTTTTCTTCACTGGATTATTTCCAATTTGCAGTTATTTTACTTCTACTCCACTACATCTCAGAGGCAAATGAAATATTGTACTTTTACTCACTACCATTATTTGAAAACTTTAGTTACTATAGTTACTTTGTAGATTGTGATTATTATTACAAAACATATATTAACCACTTCAGCCCTATATAAAATTACATTACGTATTTGAAAATAGCCGATCTACAAGTTGAGCTTGTACAATAGGTCTGCTATTTATTTTTCAAAAGATTTTTATACATTTGAAAACTTGTGAAACGGGACATTCTGCATAATGAGTAGCCTACTTTCTACTTTTGGTACTTTAAGTACATTTTGATAGCAATACTTAAAAAAAAAGGTCTTTGGGATGCGGTGATGACCCCAAACGGGCTACAAAATGTTTTGCTGCGCTCATACCAACAACCCTCTTTGCAAGGTGTTCTAAAAAGTCAGCCTTGGTCCGTAAGTATAAACAAGACGTAGCTTTAAAAAAAAAAAAAAAAATCACCGCAGCACAAAACAGAACATTGTTGTTTCATGGACCATCTCTCTCTCTCTGTACATAAAGTAGTCCATATACGTATTATCCAGATCCAGATATCCAGATGATAAGTTATATCACTGGCAACAGACATTGCATTCTTCATCAACAGCGTAAACAAAGGTGGCTTTTTGTAAAAGTTCTGTGTAAGGTCTGTAACCAGAATGGCCGCGCATGACGTGAGCAGATCTTTTTCTCTCTGCATCTCCCAACTTATGGGTGCAACAGTTAAACGAACTAATCAATTTAACTGATAATAAAAAACTATCGATAATAGATAATTTAATGAAATAATTGATCGATAATGTCAATATGGCGTACGTTAAAAAAAGAAAGTAGGTGATCTACAAGCTCACAATGTGTTGTGATCTTGCAGATCAGCTATTTTCACCGTTCAAAACAGTTGAGGGACAAAGTATAAAATACTGTAACTGGCTAATCGATGTGTTGACCTAAAAATAAAATAGAATAAATATTGTAAATAATCAATAGTTGCAGAACTTGCAGCCCTACTGTATACTCCCAACTACGCTTTGATTGATGGGGAACGGGTTTTAAGCCCACCGTCGCTCGCACATACTGCGGAGCCAAATTGCACGGACGGCGCGGCGGCAGCTATCTGCTGATGTATCTGGAGAAATAACGTCCTCCATCTCACGGCCCTGTCGAGATGCCAGCCTGTTTTGGACCTGCCGGCGATGTATTAAATGGTATATTGATAATTGGAATCTTCGCGGCCCACTCCCGATGCCTTTTCTGCTGACGGTGATCTTTTAGGCAGATGGTCTCTATTACTCATGTGAGAATGGGTGTGTGAGGGTGAGGTGGGGGAGAGGAGAGGAGAGGAGAGGAGGGCAGTGAGACAGACCCATGTGAGGATGCGAGTTCCCCCCCCCTCTCTCCCCCCCCCCCTCTCCCCATGCTCACGTGTCAAAAATTCCACATGATTAATGCCCTCATTAAGTGAGATACACAAAGGATGCACACGGGATACACAAACACCCTAATGCAAAACGTTCCAAACCGGAAACTCAGCACTACATCGCCTTTATCATGTTTCACCGCAGCGTTTCATATTTACCGTTTGACCAAGTATGACTAATGGTATTATCATAAAATCACATTAATATTCCAAACATGCTTATGAAATTGATAAATGCAGCCGTTGCAGGTTTTCCCCGTGCCGACTAAGTGCGACGGAACTATGACTAGATCACGGCGACGCAAATCACACACACACACGCGCGCGCGCAATTTCATTTCCACCGCCTCAGGAATATGACATCGAGGGGTAATAGCCCATTTCATTTTGATTTCCGAAGGACCAACGCGAGCGCATTTGCACCCGGTGGCGCTCAGCTGAAAATGGGAGACGAACAGACTGTTGACAGTAACCAATGTCACATAATCTCCCCCTGAAGGACAAGCATCAAGGATCAATTTATTTTCCTAAATGCTATTCATATTATCCATCTCTGGCCAGCGCCCAGGGACACTGCATATCAGGGTTGGAATCAAACACGTCGTGAAAAGATTGTACGGAGGGGGAGAGAGAGAGAGAGAGAGAGAGAGAGAGAGAGAGAGAGAGAGAGAGAGAGAGAGAGAGAGAGAGAGAGAGAGAGAGAGAGAGAGAGAGAGAGAGAGAGAGAGAGAGAGAGAGAGAGAGAGAGAGAGAGAGAGAGTTGGGTGGGCGTACAGATAAGGTGGTGGACTGGAGAGTGGAAAAAACACACTGACTAAATGAAAGCAATGAGATGAATTGAAATGGAACTGCGCTAAATGCAATGTTTTGCGTGGGAGGTACAGTAGCAGTCAATCCAGTCATGTTTTTGCTTATTTCTTCAAAGGCCTTTCTCAAGGTTTTGCCTTTCTGTGTTAAGGCCCACCTCTGTCTTCGAGCAACACAGCCGGCCTCAGCACAGATGCATTGGGTCAACGCAGGTCGTGTAAGCGTTTTAAAGACGGAAAGGTGTGCGTTATGGGGGTCCTTGAAATCAAAAAAGTTTGAGAATTAGTGTGCTACACTTGAAGCAGAGCCTATATAAGTGGTAAGATCTGTGAAGAGGCCCAATTTCTTTCCAACATGGCTGCTGTGCATAGAGCCTATTGCTAGGCTAGGTACGGTACGGCTGATAATTGAAAAGAAAAAAAGGGAAAATAAAGTGCCGTGCCCTCCTTCCCCGGCTCGCTTTATAGACGTCCTTTTATGTCTCGTGGCGATGCTGCCTCTTCTTGCACTTCATAATTGCTCGGCACACGAGGGACGGCGAGAGTTTGTTTACCGCGCAACGAGCCACCAGATCAATTCTTCTCCCTCCCCTCGGCCCCCACCCCACCCCATCCTTTGATAATAGCTGTGCAGTAGATGGTGTGTTTACAGTTATGACTGTGCCAGCTCTGAAACACTAGAGGGGGTGGAAAGGAGGGGGGGGTTGTGAGGGGGGTGGAAAGGAGGTGGGGGTGAAAATGCTTTTGGATGGTGGATGCGAAAGAGGAGAGAGGGGAAATAAAAGGCAGAGGCAGGGCTGCATCGTATTGGAACGGTGAGGCCGCGAGATATGATCAGGGGGAACGATTAACCCATTCATTCCGGGAACGCATCTCTGTCATTTTTAGATTGCTTTGGCTATTCAAAAATAGCAGATATACAAGCTGATAGCACGGCTATGAGCTTGTAGATCTGCGATTTTTTTTGAAAAATCTTGAAAATGTGTCCAAATCTAAATTTATATATTTTTAAAGCGAACATTTTTAACTCAAATCTTTGCTTCTGGGGGATTCTACAAATGTCTTCTAAATCCTAACAGTTTTTGGAAAAAAACGTATGAGGTTGCAGTGGTTCTCAAACTTCTTTCATGTCAAGAACCCTCAAAATTATATGTATTTGGCCGCGGACCCCCATCTCAAAACGTTTTGTTCCAGGGACCCCCAGAAGCAAAAGATTTGAGTTAAAAATGTTTGCTTTAAATACATTCAATGATTTCCACAAATTTTCACGATTTTTCAAAAATAGCAGATCTACAAGCTCATAGCGCGGCACTCGGTGCCGCGCTATGAGCTTGTAGATCTGCTATTTTTTGAATAGCCAAAGAAATCTTCGAATGACACAGAGATGCGTTCCCGGTCTTAAAGGGTTAAAAATGAGGGACGGGTCGTAGAGAAAGCCCTTCAGAGTGTCAGATGCAATAAAAGACGGTGTTGGGATAATTAGCCCGACGCGAGCGAGGCGCTGTGTGTCGTCGTTTCCCCCCCCCCCCCTGACCTTGTGGGTCCCGGCACTCAAAGGCGACATTGACAGTCAAAAGAATAGGCACTTTTGCAGCAACAGTCACAGTGAGAAGGACGCTTTTGATTGAGTTCAAATTAGTTCGAAAAGCAAGTTCAGGCAGACTCTTAATTGCACTTTAATTTAATCCGATTACTTGAATTCAGCCAGTGGGCTGCCAGATACTGTACATTTGTGAGAAATATTTGTCTAAATGGCGATCCATTCCACACGTGTCGGTTTTTTATTTTGGCAATTATGCTCTTAGAAGCAATGACTTATAAGGCTGTAGACTGATCTTTCATTTCCCAAATCTCCAACCTTACAAGCAAGGGGCAGCATCCAAGCCAGCAGGCCTGGATCTACCATATGGGTAGTCTGGGCACGTGCCCGGGGGCCCCTGAGCGTGAAAGGGCTTCCATGATGAATAAACTAAATAAATAAATTGCCGCGGCTCAATTTAAATGTCTCCCTGCTGAAGACACAGATGTCTGTACGTCTATAACGAAGAAAAAAGCGTATAATTCCACTAATCCATACTTTTTTAGCGGCCGTGTTCACAGAAAGTATTTTTTAGAGCGGAGGGGCGCTTTGGATATCATGTTCATAGCGCTCGCACGCCGCATTTATTGATGCCTCAAACGTTTCAACCAATTTACCGTAGCTGTGCTCGAATGTCCTGTCATCTGCGTTATTAGCGCAAATTAGCTTAGCTGAAACGGTCAACATGGACTTCTCATTCAACGTTGGGTCGTAAACGACAGGGGTTGTCAGACACAGCCAGGAGGATCAAAAGAGCTCCTTTCCAAAAGTTGAACTAGGCTATTGTCTGTTTGAAGCGGCAAAAAAATCCTGGCCGCCGGCAGTGCCGGGAGTCCTGAAGTCCGATGCTCGGGTGCTGGGAAGCTGAGCGTAGGCCTACCTGCAAGTCTTTACCATACAAATGCATAGCACAGGCGATGGCAGCTCAAACACACGCCTTCTGTGGACATGGTCCCTTATACTTTCACCGTGCTGGAAACACACTACATCTCCTATGCACAACTTTTATACATAGTTAAAAAGACATTTTTTTACTTGCACTTTGACATGACAGGAGTAGTAAGACAAATATGCACTTTACGTAATCAGCTGACGTGATCTAACAACAGTGGTGAGTAATCTCTGTGATATAATTGGATAGGAGGAAATAACATGACTTGATATTTATGCGTTATTTACGCTTCAGTGCCCAGGGGTCCCTGCATGGGGGTACTAAACCAGCCTTGCCCAGATAACATCCTGGAACATCATGTAGACGATCTACAGATGTGACGCGTTGCAATGTGTTGCCGTTGAGAGCTTGTATATCAGCTGCTTTCGCCACATGTATTTGGTGTAGAAAGGAAAAGGGAGGGGTTTGAGTATAGACCCCAGGGAGACTCCGGTCAATTAAGTGTATAGGGTTTAAGTATAGTTAATACCATCAGATCGCACACCGTGATGAACAAATTACAGCATATTAGGGCTGATGTAGTGTTGTAATAAGGTGGCTCTTCCTTGACAAGGGCGGATCAATATGTTATATTGAATGCTGCCGTGTCCCGTTCTTTTATCACCAACACCAACCGAAAAGTCCCCTCTCTGTCAATTTCATTTTGCAGGCAAGCACCGGCCTGGCACGTCCATGCGCTCTACGGCCGCCACCACAGCAGGTTCATATTTTCTGAAGTCAAGATGGCTGTTTTGCCGTAAACACAGCGAAGAAAAGGACAATGTCATGGCCACCGAGAGCAGTGGGAATTAAAAGGTTGCAGTTTTTCAACATTCAAAGTGACATTTCTGGAGTCAACTTTTCAACACGGCTTCCGTGGCATTTTCGGAGACGCACACAGAAGACTCCTCTGCTAATGAAA
Organism: Gymnoscopelus braueri; assembly: GCF_963280865.1. Taxonomy (NCBI): domain Eukaryota; kingdom Metazoa; phylum Chordata; class Actinopteri; order Myctophiformes; family Myctophidae; genus Gymnoscopelus; species Gymnoscopelus braueri. The sequence goes on along the minus strand of NC_137625.1, from coordinate 8,359,322 downwards.
CATTAGCATTTGAATTTGCTGATGATCTTTGCTGATTGACTTGCTGATGGCATCTTTTGTGCCTGTTAGCACGGCACTCATGAACAGAATAGCAATGCGATCATTGTATTATTATTATCACAATAATCATTATTATCTTGCTATGAAATAAACAGACTCAGTCCGTCCGTTCTCATCCATTTGTCTCCTAAGTGGGGTTTACCCATTGCCATATGAAGGGAGTCAGGAGCGGATTCATCTATTTATTTAGATTTATTTCCATATTTTGAAAAGATGATCTATAAGCTTCACACGTCAGTGTGATGCGTTGCAAGCTTGTAGATCGGCTATCTTTTTTGTAGCCAAAGTATAAAATAGGGTAAGTGGTTAAACTGATGTTGATGCTATAGTAACTAATCTAGCTGGGGACCCCCTGGAACCCCTTCAAGGCCCGAGTGATTTATGGCTCCACCAAATGCCAATAAGGTCAGAGAAGGCAAACGAGGTCAATGGCCTATTGTTTACTGACCCAGATGCTTAACTATTTTTACCAGCTATTCAAACTCTCCGTAGGGCGGCCCCCCCGACACCTGCATCAAGGCCTGTTTGTTCTTCAGAAAGGAATTGGAGCAGATAGTCAAGCTTTAAACTTTTCCGAGAGTCGCTTGCGTGTGACTTTCAGTCTCCCCCTCAAAAACAAAAGGATACTCCAGAGGCCCGTGTGGGTATTTTGTTACGCCCCCGTCCTCAATTATAACTTCCATATTTATATAAATAATAAATGAAGCAACGGAGATGCAGTTGTAATCACACAGGAGACTCATAATCACCTAGGTGTCCTTGGACGGACAATATTAGCTTTATTGTTTGTTCTCCGATTCATGCGTTCCACCACAGATTGCGGGCAGTGTTACCACCCGGCGAGGCAGATTGTTCTGGAGATAGCTGTGACATTAGTGCCTCATCAGCAGATAATTTGCTTGATAGGCGATGTTCAGACTGGCAGCTCAAATCTTTCTTTTTTTTTGCCTATCGAGATCTGAATCAGATTGTTTTTTTATCAACAGCAAAAAAAACTAAAACAAACAAACACACATGGAATTTATTTTTATCAGATTTGAACCGTTTGAAATCTGATGCAAATCTGATTTGTAAAGATGTGTCTCAGTGTGGATGACACTCGACACTGACGCCTGATTCATACTTTGTTCAGTGTCCCTGAACATAGCCGGTCTACAACCTCACAATGCATTGCATTTTTATTTTGTATTATTATTATCAATGCAAGAGCATAGAAATAGAAGATAATATTTAATAAAAAACTAAAAAGGTTGGCATTTTTTTTTAAATGACCAGACGTCCCTATCGATGATGTCACTGTAAATCTTATAATGAGCATTAGTGATGACCAATGATATGAATATAGGTTAAAAATGGGTGAAGTGGTCCTTTAAGTGTTTTTAAAAGCAAGTACTCCAGTATTTTAACTCAAGCACAGCAACTTTTCACTTTCACAAATATTTCAAGCTCACGATGTGTCAAATCGCAACACCTTGTGAGCTTGTAGATCTTCTATATTTGCTATTTGTCGTACAACATCTATATAGGGCTTAAGTAGCTAAATTAAACATTAGCATAGATCTTTTTCAGGCAGCCATATTGACATAAGTCATTGTGTAATGTTCCTTCCTTCACAGGTGTTGCCTACGATACTAATTAAGGCTCTGTTCCATTTAGTGTAGCAAAGCTGTTACAATGAGCCAACAGGAACAATAGCAGCATCCTGACTGTTTCAACTGAATGGAACACAACTTTAATTACAATCTATCGATGTCAATATGGCTGCCGTGAAGAAGGCCTATTAAGGTTATTGCCTGCAGCTGTGTTGGCCCGTCAACATGTGTGCTGTGAGAAGGGATCGTGTTGGTGCTGAAAAGCCCAAAACTATCTCCACCCACGAGAAAGAGGGAGAAATACTGTAGGTCTATAGCGCGGGGATAGCGCTATTACCCCTTATATATATCTTCGAGAAGGCAGGTGTCCGAGCCCAAGGCGTCAAACCCTTGAGATATCACAGACGCCGGTTGTTTATGGGGTCTGTCTCGGATGTCACCTTCAATGCCACCGGTGCAGGAACTGGCCAGGGTTTTGTCGGGCGCGGCAGTGAACCATGTAGCACTTCTCCGGACAGCGGTATAGGCAATTTCAGGAATGATGGGTGCCGGAGATGATGCTTCAGCTCTGTGGAATTTACTGCCCTTGTTGCGACACCTGTGTAAACATCTGGGGAGCAAAAACCGGGTGCTGTGCAATTTCCTCACAACCACCCACCACCTCCGCTACATTATTTATTTATATATATATTTTTTTTATGTGTGCGTTTCGGCAATGTCCTTGAGAGAACATCATTTTATATTTCTCTGGGGAATAATAAGTATAGTGCCTCCTCCACTATTGTTTGGATGCCAATATTGCAATTTTTACCCGCTCATCTATCACGGCTGACAGGGCTGAATGGCTACACTGGGGTGTTTACAGGCGAGCAGTCTTCCGCTGCGTTATCGCACGGGAGGGGGTTAAGAATGATGTTATTTTGCAGGTGTTAAATGGATCCTCACACGGGGTGTGACGGCGAGGATTCACTGCCATCTTGATGGAATGCCATTAGTGTGAATCTTCTTTACAATGCCTGTCAGTCGCCAGAGTTGTTCTTGAGATAGCAACTCTTTGCCTTCCCCAATCTGTAAAAGCTGATTTACACTCCGTCGCGCGTCCACGTCATTATGGACAAAAATGACGTGTTTTCGCCTCCAAAGTGTCCATGTGACTCGTGCGACAAAGTATAAATTGGCCTTAAGGGTGTATCAGGAGTGTTAAAATAACAGAACCAGAGCCCCAACGCTGAGTTGTAACTCCCAGTTTGGACAGTGAAAGTTTAAGCTGTCTTCAAAGTGTTTCTGTGAGTCATCTCATGCCGTCTGTTTGCATTTCCCATCCGTGACGGAAGTGGGTTGAATAGAAAAGGGTGTTATGACATTTTATCTGAATTAACTTGGTCAGTGTATTTACCAGCAAAAGCAGGTACATATTTATTCTGTTCAACGTGAGGATAGATTTAATAACTGATACCACCAATTGCTTCAGACTCTATTTGAAAAAAAAAATCTCGGCAGGTGTTTAAAAAAGTCGACTTCGAACCCCAATATATAATGCACAATTTTTGAGGAGCAACTTGTTTCAGATGCTTTTTACCACAGGACTGCAATTCCATCACTGCAGCTGCAAAGCCGTTCTCACCTGCACTACCTCCACTGTTCATTACAGTGGATGAGGTTAGGGAGGAGCTGGGGAAATTGCACCCTAGTGGAAAGGCAGCAAAGGCAGCAGGCCCAGATTGTCTGCTCAAGGTGTGTGCATCAGCCGAACTGGTGGAGCCTTTACAGAAGATCTACAACCTGAGTCTTCAAAGGGGGGGGGGGGGGGTCGGTTCTGTGGAAAACATCATGTCTTGTAACGGTACCCAAGGTAGGGCGACCGGGTGAGCCAAAAGATACAGACCGGTGGCCCTCACATCCCACATCATGAAGACCCTGGAGATGCTGCTTCTCTGTAAACTGAGACCACAGGTCAATGACATGCTTGACCCCTTGCAGTTCGCATACCAGGAACACATTGGCGCAGTGCCGGCTGCAGACAGTAATCAGCAGGGGGGCATTCATTATTCTAAGGGGGGCACTGCGCGCGCGTGCGTGAGTGACCCGCGCGCGCCCCGCGCGATTTTTTTGCGGTTATTGGATGGATATTGTACTATTTTGGGGTGTTTTGTAACTCTATTTCGGTTAATTCGGTTAATTTACCTTGCCCCTATATATAGCAAGCACCAACAACAGACGCAGAGGTAATGACGTGACGTCGCACAGGAACCGCTCGCACGGAGGTGTGATCATGAAGGTGGTCAACACTCAAAACAGTGGTGAACCTTTTATTAATTATTTGAAAATGTAAATATTTATAATAATCACAAAGAATATACAAATAACATATATATCTAACACCCGAAAAAAATCTGTCTATAAAAAAAAAAAAAAAAGAAAAAAAAAAGATCTGGCCAATCTGAACTGGGGGGGCACAAAGTCTAATCTGGGGGGGCATTGCCCCCCAATGCCCCCCTGTAGGGCCGACACTGCATTGGCGTGGAGGATGCCGTCCTCTACATGCTCCATCGAGTCCACTCTCACCTGGACAAGCCGAGTGGTTAATGCGAGGATTATGTTCTTTGATTTCTCAAGTGCATTCAACACCATTCCAACCCTCCATACTCGATGGGATGGGGGTGGATCCCTCCTTTGTGACCTGGATTACAGACTAGCTGACCGGACGACCACAGTGGTGCAGTGCAGCAGTGTTAAAATCACATGGTATTAAGTAAAACATAAGTTTGCCTGTAGCCTTAAGCCTGCAGTCCACACCAAAGACTCACAATATAACGAAACCTTTGCAGAACTTTGCAGAGACCATCACAGCAGTCTGAATTAGCCCGTTGCAGGTTGGTGCATGTGACTTGTCTTAGCCAACCAAAAGTTGTAACACATTTTTTCCCCCTTTTTTTGTTTTTGAACAAGGTTTATTTTCAATGTTGACATAGACATAGACAATCAAATCAAACGTGATTAATTATACGATTCACACAATTGAATCAACTTCAACTAAAAACTAAACTAAAAAATCCCTCCCATACCCCCCCACCCACTCACCCTCCACATAAACACCCTCTTTGCATTGTGTGTGAAACTATTGTGTGTGAAAATTGTGTGTGAAACTATTTACTAGATTACACCTTCTTACAATTAGTATTAAAATGAGGATAACAAATATTGAAATAACTAATTATAACAAATAAATAAATAAAATAGAGGACAAAAGAAAGAGATAAAGAATGTTTTGACCTACGTTGTTGATCAAACACTTCAAACAATCACACACACACACACACACACACACACACACACACACACACACACACACACACACACACACACACACACAGCTTCTGCCCCTCCCATTCCCTATTCCTATTCCCCCTCTGCCAATCTCCTCTACCCTCTGCCCGAAGCTTAAGTGAGTCTGATTGCCCTGATTGCCCTCACCTGTGGGCCTGCTTGGGTGACGAGCTCTAGAGACTATTTAGACTGTGTCTGCATGAGGCCGATTTTTGCAAATATATATATATATTACTCCTACAAATGTTGTCCAAACATCACGCAAGTCGGTACACATTATCTCTTTAGTCAAGTGATCAAAACGGAAAAAAAAACTACATGAATGGCTTAAGGTTTGTGTGATCTCACTAATATAGCCCCTCAAGAAGAAGTTTTTTTTGTTTCTGACATGAATGAATGGACACAAGAAATGACTTTAGTCTGATCAACCGAACATCGCGTGTCGCATCGTGACTCGTGGCGCTGATTAGGGTTCATGATGTCATAACTGAAAGATGGCCATAATAATGAGCGCGGTGATAAACCAAAAATATGTATTCTGTCGAAGCTCCAAGTTACTATCCAGAACACTTTCTTTCCCCCAATGAAAGTGAAGAGCTTCAAAACATACAAAAGAACAGATGGCTCGCACAGTGTTGATTTTGACAGCAAATTTTGATTCAGTGTTAGTCATAGTCTTTTGAATCAAATTCCATTTAGTTTTAGTCATATTTTAGTCATCTGAAATGTTTTACCGTTAGTCTAGTTTTAGTTGACTAAATATCATAAGATTATAGTCGACTAAATCTACAGTTGATTTAGTTGACTAAAATGTATTTTGGCGTCGTAATGGCTGATTTTACACTTGGTTGCATGCTGAAAATAGCCGATCTACAAGCTCACAACGCGTCGCAGTGCGACGCGTTGTGAGCTTGTAAATCTGCTATTTTCAGAGTGCAACACCTGAACCAACCAAGCATAAAATGACTTGTCTTTTAGTTCTACTGGATCTCTTCTCCACTATAGTCCCTCCCTAACATTTTAGTCTTGTTTTCATTTGTTGACGAAATTGTCAACATATGTAGTCTTAGTCTTAGTCATCGTAGCTTAGTTTTGATTTCGTTTTGATTTAGTTTTCGTCAGTGAAAAAAGCTAGTCGACGAAACATTTTCGTCATCGTTTTAATCAACACTGGCTCGCACATGGCATTAAGTTACAAGTTTGGTCCGCTGTTTAGTGTTGCCATGTGAACACAAACCGATCCAAGGGAAGTAGGAATATTGTATCATAGATGAATCGGAACAAGTCACAGTAACTACACCTGTGTGAAAATGCCCTAAGACAGTAGTTCTCAAAGTTGGGTCTCTGGACCCCCAGGGGTCCTTGAGGGGATTCGAGGGGGTCCCGCGGTTAAATGATTGATAGGAACCAATGGACCCTTAACTCCAAGAGTGTACAAATGGTTCCATTTGTATATTCGTTCAGAGTTATGGGGATCAGTGGCCTATATGCATAAAAATATATATATATCTGGAATTAAAAAGTTTTACTTCACTGCACCGAGAAATGTGTCTGTGCCCTGTGGCAAAAAGGGAATTAAAGCAAACAACCATCTCGGCTGCCCAGCATTTGAGTTTACACTGGTGCAGACTGAGACAGCATAATATGAGCCTGTCATATTTCAGAACTTCCACTGACCAACCACTGAATCTCTTAAGCTCTTTAATGGAGGAGACCATGTGATTATAATGATTACACTCAGTGTGTGTGTGTGTGTGTGTGTGTGTGTGTGTGTGTGTGTGTGTGTGTGTGTGTGTGTGTGTGTGTGTGTGTGCGCGAGCGCGTGTCTCTCGCCTCTACAGTACCTGTCTATCTGTCTCTAGGCCATGTCTCATACTTTATTCTACCTCTTAGACTTTCTCTCGATTCCTCCCCCCCACTCCGCCTCCCTCTGCCTGTTCTGCGTTTCCTGTGAGCCACAGCCGATGCATTTGTCCTTGAGAGAGATTTTCACAGGGACTGTCAACAAAAACACTCAGGCAGAGCGACTGCATGAATTAAGAGGAATTAGCATATTAGGATATTAATATTTCATGTGATTCCCAACCGGTTTCACTGAATATTTATGATTGCTCAGGTCACAATGTTTAGCCAATGCTAAGCAGCACAATGGGATTTTCTTCTCTGCCTTGGATCATAACCTCCAAAGTTAATGGAACAGTAAGTGAAAGAAAAGAGCCATACATCAGGGTCTGAACAGTTTCTATACCATATACATTTTAGATTGAAGTTTTCCAAACTATTTTTGGTTCCAGAAAGAGCCTTTCAGACCAATGTTCTTTAAAGAACCATTTGTTTTAATGGTTCTATAAAGAGCCCTTAACTACTTAAAGCTTATAATGTACTTCATCGACCGGTGTCTCTCAGGAGTCTATAATTGGTCTGCTAGTTCATTTCCCTCAACGCCAAATCTCTTAGTCGAAAATATGTGATCTACAAGCTCACAATGCGTCGCATTGCAACGTGCTGTGAGCCTGTAGATCGCCTATTTTCGCATATTAAGACAAAATTGGGATGCTAGGGTGTAACTGGTTGAAGGTACCTCAAAGAACCATTCACTAAATAAAATGTTACTTTTTGGTAGGTGATGGTTCTTCGTGGAACCATATCATGTCTTAAAGAATAATTTAAGAACCATTAATTTCCTGTGTGTGGTTAACGGAACAGTCGGTGAAAGAACAGCCATATATCAGGGTCTGAACATTATCTACTCCCAGAGTTTATAGCCATGACAACCAAGGTTGGGAAATCCTATCTGTGTAAGGAACTTTGTGTAATCAATTCAGACAGTATATCAAAAAAGTCCCACAAAAAAACTATGAAGCAATCAAAATGTAAATAAAATCAATAAAATGTCATTTAAAAAAATGATTCCAAAAGGCGCTCTAGGATAGCTAAAGACTGATTTATGATTTGCCATGCAGCGGTCATTTGATGTTGTTTAAATTAAGCATAAGGCCTCCCTCAAAAGGCAAGAGGAGGCCCGGACAGCTGGCGTCGTGGTCCGGGCACTTACAGCGCGTCGCGGGTTCAAATCCCGATCCCGACGACCTTTGCTGCGTGTCACTCCTAATTTCGCTCTCCCCAGTCTACTGTATACTATCAAATAAAGGCAGAAAAATTCCAACAAATAGCTGCAGAGTAGCAACTGTTCTGTTGAAGTGCCTTTTTGTTTTTGATAAACTACAAAATGGACCATCAAATGCTTTGATGCCTGGTGGTGTCAGGAAAAGAATGTCTAGTTTCTTCAAACGGTGTCAGTGCTGTAGATCAATGAAAAATTAGATGTGAGATTTATGTCAGTATCCGAAATATCAACCGGCAGTCAAAGCTGTAGCTACAATGACAGTAACAAACTAGTAAACATTATTTGTACAGGGAGTTCAGGTACAGTTTTTGGGTTTTTTGGGCTGCATCTATGATTTTCAGGTTGACATATTTGGTAACTCGGCTTTGCATCAGGCTAATGCATAATGGCAATACACCATCGCCTAACAACGTGCAGTAACATGTAGCACTATAGGCTCTACATTTAATAATCCTTCATGTACTGTAACCTCTATTGTCCGTCTGTCCGTCCGTCCGTACATCCAACATTGTTGGATGTGACTTGCAGACTGAATTGAGATGCCCGCCTGTGACACAGGTTTAAGACCTGAAGCCGATTCTACATGTCTCCTAAATCCCGATTTTTTTCTGAAAAAAAGTATGTTTCTATATCAGTGGTGCTCAATCTTTTTCATGTCAAGGACCCCCAAAATGATATGTATTTGGCCGCCGACCCCCATCTCAAAATATGTTGTTCCAGGGACCCCCAGAAGCAAAGATTTGAGTTAAAAATGTTCGCTTTAAAACAATATATATTCAAAGATTTGCTCACATTTTTATTTTTGGGCCCCTATAAGTGAGGTTTGGATATTTGTACAACAAATCCTGCGCTGTGATTGGCCAAAAATGTACCCCGCCTAACCCTACACCGTGATTGGCCAATCAGTCTATTCAGGACTGTGATTGGCCAGTGTCACATGACACATGTGCATAGCCCTATATAAGAAACCATAAATTTGTTTTTTTTAAGTTATGGTTTCTTCCATCATAAAGAGTGTTTCAATAAATGTATTTATTTTTTGTACATGATTGGTTGACTCCATTCAGTATTGTGATTAGCTAGCAAGACACCGCCCACTTCACACAGGGTGTGATTTTTTTTCTAAAATAGCCAAAGTGTAAAATAATGCTTTTTTTTAATAGCTCAAATCAAAAAGTGACACAGATGTGTTCCAGGTCTTAATGGGTTAAGGACACCTGAGTAAGACACACCTGAGTGGCAGACACACTCACTGGGTGCTTGAGGGCTTAAAGGAGCACGTCGGTCATCGTCAACCTTATATTCACATAATTGATCCTCACTAATGTGTCACTCCCCTGCCTGGGGGGGTGAGGGTAGTATGCAACCTCTTAATACGACCGGACATAACAAAGGATGCATGGCAAGACACACAGTATCAAGATAAAGTGGCAAAAATAAGGAGACCATCAAAACATCTCCTTGGATATAATGACAGCTGACAGCCTGAATTACAGCTCAACCTTTATACATACCCCATGGCCCCTCCCACCAGACAGAACAAATCATCAGGGTGATCTACAATTATGTTGTCACTTCTGTTCACTAGAAGTAAAGCAACACAGATATACATTAGGCTATGTACATTTCATTTAAAGTCATAGATATTCTAACTTTCCTTCAAAATTATATTTGAAAACCGCAAAAAAGGGTATTTATTAAGTATATAACATATACTTTATAAAAAAACATTTGTACCCACCTGGTCCGCTGTGCTGCGGACCCTCATGTACAAATACATGTGTAGGCTGTCTGATTCTTTCAACAGCATCATTTTTCTGACTAACCCTGTGGTGAGTTCGGTAAGCCTGTATGAATTTATGATTTTATGCGGACTATGTACGCCATTGTTTGTCTTTGTATTTGTTATTTTTTATGTTGCTATGGACCATGTGTTTGATTGATTGAATATAATTAAGTATTCAAATATTTTTTGACACAGAATCAAATGGTTTATGGTCATGATTCACCAGGATGGCTTAGTTCGATCCAGGCTTAAAATATTTTTTTATACATATTTTTGGAAATCTCTATGGGAAAAATTAATGGGTTTGATATCTGTGCCACTGCTATGCCCTATTACTGGTCTTGTTATAATTTTTCTCCGAAGGTAATCCTGTAACGTAAAAGAATACTTTTTAATGGCATTAATCCTAACGAGGTACTTTTAAAAGTAACGTTACCCAACACTGATCATGAGTCATCGTCAATAAGATAAAAATGCAGACCATCGATAGGATCCTTTAAACAGCCTGCTTCTTGGCAACTGGCCAGTTCCTTGTCTAAAATATATTACAGGTACATCACATTTTTGGCATCGGAACACAGAAATGCCTCCAAAATAATATTGGGCTCAGCCTGGCCTCTACTGTGGGATGGTTTATAATGAGGCAGTCGTTTTTTAGATGAACACAAAGTCCCCACACCAAGCCCACAATCCCATATCCCCCGGTAATTGATTTTGACCATAATAGAATCACGAGTCTCACAGCACCACAAATCCAAATGACTAATTGAAATGAAAAAAAAAAGAAGAAAAAAAGGATTCCCAATAGTCAATAGTTAGCTGAAAGCAAAGAGACAGTGTTCTAATTTAACTTACTTATGAAAATTGTACGAGATGTGATTACCATTTCATAAGCGCTTCTGGCATGGTTTACAAAAAAAAAACTTTCTCAGGGGAAAATGTATGGGCTTGGTCAATTGTTGATATATAATATGAATGTAAATGTATCATTTGAATTAATGCTTAATGATGGCAGGCCTACACAGTACATTTGCTATTTGAAAATAACACAAATCTCTAGCACAAGATATTTTCAAATGGGGGTCTGCAGCCAAAAAACATATTAAATTGGGGGTCTTTGACATAAAAAAAATTATGTTTGACAACCCCAGCTACAGAAAGTCTATAACAGTGCCTCGCAAAAGCTGCGACAGAAAGATGTCATCTGTTTGTCCTTTCCGTTCATGAAATGCACATTTCTGCTAAGCATCAAGCTAGATAGGCTTCAACTAATTAGATTTACAGTATAAGACATATTTACATGTGACTGCAAAGGCAAAACGGAACGGGGGGGTCGGTGGGCAGCGTTATTCTCAAAGCCTTTTCCAGCGCTTCCAAAGTACAGACTGTTAGGTGGAAGCATTTGAAAAGCGTGCGAGCCAACAGTCTGTCTCGAGGGACTACAGCAGTAGCAACACAGAAATGTGTGGGGAGGATTAATTGGCATAACGACTAATTTGGGGGTAAAAATAATTGCCTGCTCTAAATAAAATAAACGAAGAAATAAATAAACAAACAAAGTGTATTGACACAGACGTGTGAAACTTAACCAGCTCTACTTCGCTTCAGCTTCTTCCAACAAAGGCCCAGCGCGGTCGTATCGTCTGCGTCTCTGTATCGTGGGCTGCCAATTCCTGCACTCTGCATCTTTCCTTTTTTTTATCATGGAGGGTCGAATGGAGAGGAGCCCAAAATATTCTGTTTCAGCTTATGACTGTGATTTATTTATTAATTAATGTCGTTTTTCTTTGCACATATAAGCAAGCGAACACTCGCTGGTGGCCAATTCACGAGCCCGTCGATGCGGATGAATCATGCATCCAAAGCTGTTGTAATCTCTGTTATTTTTGCCAACATCTGCCATGATGCCTCAAGGTTAAATTTGCCTCCAGGGTAAATATAATTGTTGCGAGCATATGTTGTTTATGAGATGAGCTGGAGGTTCCAAGGAGAAAAAAAAGGAGGAACGAGATTGTCCAAGGCTCATCAGGGTGTAAAAAAGAAAAAGTTTCACCCAAGAAAGCCATTAATTCGAAAACGGATACTTTCACCTCAGCGGCGACGGTGTCACTGCACTGGCCTAGTTGCATTATCATCTGTTGGTGGTAAATATGTACAAAAAAATATATATCACAGACTTTAAAAACTGCGCTTTCGACAGAATTCTGCCCTCGGCCTGCCGTCCTATCCGAAGCTAAAATAATTCTTCTACCGTAATAGATGACTTCATTTTCCCTGTGTCGTGTGAGATGTGGGCAGCAGCTGCCGCCTTTGCCCAGATTGCATTCCTTTTCCTCCAAGGCAACAAAAAAAAGTTGCAAATTGCATCCTATCAAGAGAAGGGAGCAGCCAGGACAGGAGAGTGTGTGTGTGTGTGTGTGTGTGTGTGTGTGTGTGTGTGTGTGTGTGTGTGTGTGTGTGTGTGTGTGTGTGTGTGTGTGTGTGTGTGTGTGTGTGTGTGTGTGTGTGTGTGTGTGTGTGTGTGTGTGTGTGTGTGTGTGTGTGTGTGTGTGTGTGTGTGTGCGCGTGTGTGTGTGTACTTTGTATGTGTATTACTATGAGGATCAAATGTCCCCACGAGTATAGTCGAATTTAAGAAATAGACAGCAGGTCTGGTCCTCACAAGAGAAAAGGTTGTTTTACGGTTAAACACTTATTTTTTGAGTCATTACACACCAGCAGCGAGGAGAACAAATGATACGAAAAAGCGACGCCATTATTTCATATCAAACTTTCATTCTGGTGATGACTCATTCATACAGGTTGATGATTATGAAAAATAATTACGCCGCTTCATCGCCTCGTTAAAATTGCACTCAGTGTCCATGTACTCTTAACATAAACAGCAGTTTAAATTAATGTGAATTTATCTCACAAAATTATCGCTCCCGGTTTGTACGGACCATTAGGATTAGACATTTGGAAGCTATGATTAGAGTAATGCCTCAAGGTTCAAGGTTGTGCTTTATTATTGCATCTTGTGTACAGGTAGCCTACATAAGAGTCAAAAGATGTTTTGTTCGGCTTCCTTCAGACAATGCAGCAGCATATGCTCAGTGTATACTCACTGTGCATCGTTGTGAGCTTGTAAATCTGCTATTTTCGGCTTTAGGCTTAAGTTAGGGTTAACAAATACCTAAACATTTTTAAGGCGGCATTCATAAAATCGAAAATTGTCCTCACAAGTATCGTAACACATACTCTCATGTGAGCTCTGACTAACTCGCCGGTGACAGAAGAAATAACAGGCGGTCCTAGGGAGGGGGTGGGGGTGTAGCATCTTGTGCCAAGGACAAGAATGCCACCTGCCGAGAGATCTGGTTCGAGTTTATGGATGTGTTGCCTCCACACACACACACACACACACGCACCTCCCTCCCTTCCACCTGAGTGATAGCTCACCTCTCCGCCGGGACAAAGCCGCCCTGCCCAATGCCACGCCTCTGTGCTCGTTCATCATAATGACAGAGAGAGAGAGAGAGAGAGAGAGAGAGAGAGAGAGAGAGAGAGAGAGAGAGAGAGAGAGAGAGAGAGAGAGAGAGAGAGAGAGAATGCAAGAATGCATTCTCTGTCCTAGTGATTCCCAACAAAAAAATATATTTAAAAAAATGACATGGTATTTTTTTGCGAGTGACACCATGGTATGACGAAGTGTACATCAGGGATTGCGCGCTGAGATGGGGGAGGGGCAGATTGTGTTTCTCTTCAGGCGCGAGACGAATTAGCCGTTCTTCCCGTCGAGGTACAAAGACATTCATTGTTCTTGTCATCCCGCATATGGGGACCTCTCATGTGAGGTATATGGTGCAGGCTGCCATCCAGAACACCTCCGTCTGCAGGTACCATTATGATAATGAGAGCATCAGTGAGAGGCCTAACATCACTGACAGCTACTACGTTGTATGAAGATACAACAAGCACACGTGGATGATACGGTGTGTCGGCTGCGTCTGTAATAATAAAACAATCTGAACAGGCTGCGGAAGGCTGTTGTCGGTGCTACTCTGCATGGGGCAGAGGAGGGGACAATAACCCCTCCCTCCCACTCCACAAGGAGATAGTGGGGTAACTGAGCAAGAGGGGAAATGACAGATTCATCTTACCTTGATGGAAGTGCATTAGACTTGGTCTGTCCTTTGTGCCGGTAGCCATGAGGATATACATGATGGGTGCTGTGCTGGGTCAGTAGACTAATAACTCTGGAGTAACACCAGTGCAATACCGTATGTACGGACACTGACTCTGACATACCGCACAGAGACTTTATTACCACCAGTCTATTCTATTCCTCAGGAACACTGTAGGGTGCAGTTATTTTACCATTTACACCGCATTGATAGTGTATTCTGTTGATGTCGTAACGACACTGTGATTCATGTGTGAATGTGTTTCTGCAAGTGCAGGATACTGCAATGACACTGTGCCTCGTTACCTATCCTTTGTGCATGAATATTGTAACCTGATTTATTTAATTGATTCGCTTATTTTGGCACTTTAGAAACTTGCACAGTGTAATTTGCACAAGTAGATTTGTGCACAGTTAATGAATGTAGTCTTGATTTTGAGTAGCCTATATCGAATGCATTTTTACTGATTATTTTTGTTTTCCTATCTGCTGAAATGGCCACTCAGCCAACAAGTTCCACCTGTGGAGAAATACAAACATGTTGTTTGGTGATTGTGAATCATGATGGGCAAGTGCAATATGTGTAATCTATATGCAATAATTATGTATGAGTGCAATAGAGATTAAGTGCAATATAGAGTATTAAGTTTGATTGCTGCTTAACACCTACCTGTAAACTGTTACTGTTCAGTTTTCCAGTGTGATTGGGCTGGACCATTAGTGTAGATCGGCAGAGGGGGGTTGTGATGCCAATGGAATGACTAAGGATTTGGTTTGTTGTAGTAGTGTAAAGAAGATATCGTGAATGACTCATTATTTACCTGTAGTTCGTGGAGTAAAAAAAAAGTGTGTGTATATGTATATAATAAATATATATATATATATATATATATATATATATATATATATATCTCACACTCTGTCCCATGTGGGTAGTATATGGAAAAACACTGGAATCAAACTCAGTCCGTTGATGCAAAAGCAAGTGTTTTTATTCAACTTTTTTCAGAAAGTCCAAGGAAAAACAAAAATCACAAAATAATATAATACTCTCACGGTTGGCACTAGGTCTGCTCTCTACTGCAGCCCTTCACTGACAGTGATAGGTACCCTTGTTTTAAAGGCTAAGCCCCTCCCACTGGACCATACCAATCTTAAATTGACTCAATTTACACACAAACCTCTCCAATGTCTAAAGACATTACAATTCACCTTTAACACATTTAAAGTGTCATCACATTACAACGGTTTCCCACAATAATAATAGTAATCAGAAAACCCAATTTACTCAAACCCACAGTTGGTATGATTCAGGAATGGATGGACTGAGCATGCTCACTACAAACAGACAGGCACTATATAAGGCAGCCTGCAGCTACACTCTGGTCCTTCGTCACTGCCCAGAACCAGGAAGCACTGTGGTGTGGTAAGAGAAAGAAACAACAGACAAACATTTGCCAAAAACATTCCCTGCAACTTAAAAATAAAGAACAATTTTAACCTTTAACCCTGTGTTGTGAACTCATTTATGTTACGTTTTAAAGGAACAATAATACAGGAAACGTACTAAAAGCTGTTAAATGGAGTTTAGTGTGTGCACCCACCAAACTATCCCGCATGCTACCTGGCTATTGTGTATAATGGTGTATCGTGTAGTGTTGATGTGGTGTCAGTGGCAGGGTGAACTGCCACATACATACTGATTAGTTTTGTTGTTTCCTATCAGCTGAAATGGCCACTCAGCCAACGAGTTCCACCTGTGGAGAAATACAAACATGTTTGGTGATTGTGAATCATGATGGGCAAGTGCAATATGTGTATGCAATAATTATGTATCAGTGCAATAGAGATTATAGTGCAATATAGAGTATTAAGTTTGATTGCTGCTGAACGTTGGTTACTGTTCAGTTTTCCAGTGTGATGGGGCTGTACCATTAGTGTAGATCGGCAGAGGGGGGTTGTGATGCCATTGGAATGACTAAGGATATGGTTTGTTGTAGTAGTGTAAAGAAGATATCATCGTGAATGACTCATTATTTACTTGTGTAGTTCATGGACTATATATATATATATATATATATACGTACGTACGTTGGAGTCCAGGCTCATTAGCTCAGCTGAGTATAAAAAGCTGTTAGTTGACATCAGACTGAGCTGTGGGTGGAGAGCTGAACACCACCATGCCAGCGGTGTCTGAGCTCATTTCCTTTTAGTCAGGGGATATTAGCAGAAAAATTTCCAATCTTGGAATAAATTCCTTACCAAAATAAATCTTCACCAATGTGTTTGTAAAAGTGTCTAGTAACACATCTCACAAAGACTGATATGCAGTTTCCCTAGGGGAATTTGTGACAGCTGCTGAAAGTTGGGGTACCCACCATAACCTTATGCAGGGAAAAAAATCTAAATTTAATTCTGTTTTAAGTAGCATGTGAGGGGGCAAACTAGGGTGCTTTTATGATTCTGAATCCATTGCAAGCATTTGTTTTGCACCAAAACCACTCCTTGGGCTAAAAACGGCCCAATCTCAATGGGCTTTTTACACAAAAAGTATACGTGGAAATAGCCCTAGAATGTCTGTGATCTTACATACATTTCAAGTATTCCAAATACACAGTCATAGATAGCTCTCGTCGACGCACTGTGTAGTGACGATCTGCGCGGCCATAAAAGTGCTCTAAACTCCGTCTGTACTCACCTAATAATTAATTCCTAAGACTTGGAGTCATATTTTGTCCTCTAGTTTCATATCCATGTGAAAGTTCTGCCAGAAAACGTGTGTTTAGTCAAATATCTCCACTTTTTCACGAGCTGCACACGGACGACTTTCTGTACTGGGCGAGGAATGATTGCAGGACTGAATATACGTAACTTCCTTTAGGACGCACAAATGTTTGGGACACACAATTGGCAGGTGATGTGATTCATTACCCCGCACCAATCACAAGCACCTGTCAATTGTGTGTCCCAAACATTTGTGCGTCCTAAAGGAAGTAACGTATATTCAGTCCTGCAATCATTCCTGGCCCCTCGCCCAGTACAGAAAGTCGTCCGAGTGCAGCTCGTGAAAAAGTGGAGATATTTGACTAAACACACGTTTTCTGGCAGAACTTTCACATGGATATGAAACTAGAGGACAAAATATGACTCCAAGTCTTAGGAATTAATTATTGGGTGAGTACAGACGGAGTTTAGAGCACTTTTATGGCCGCGCAGATCGTCACTACACAGTGGGTCGACGAGAGCTATCTATGACTGTGTATTTGGAATACTTGAAATATATGTAAGATCACAGACATTCTAGGGCTAACGTGGAAAAGGATGGCTATGGCCGTTTTTAGCCCAAGGAGTGGTTTTGGTGCAAAACAAGTGCTTGCAATGGATTCAGAAAATAAAAACACCCTAGTTTGACCCCTCACATGCTACTTAAAACAGAATTAAAAATTGTATTTTTTTCCCGCATAAGGTTATGGTGGGTACCCCAACTTTCAGCAGCTGTCACAAATTCCCCTAGGGAAACTGCATATCAGTCTTTGTGAGATGTGTTACTAGACACCTTTACAAACACATTGGTGAAGATTTTTTTTGGTAAGGAATTTATTCCAAGATTGTTTTTATATCCCCTGACTATTTGTGTTATTCTTTGTGTTGGTGAATAAATGTACCGGTTGCACTCTACCATGCCTCTGTACTAATTCCAGGGCGCTAATTGGGCCATTCTCACAAGTGGTGTCGGTGTTAAAAGTTGGTGCCCACACCACAGTACAGAGGCCATGCCAAGAAGTGCAAAGAAGGAAGGGGAGCAGGAGCCACCAGAGAACGGAGCAGGCTCATCAGCTGACCTGGGGGTTTGGCAGGGGGGGCTGGTGAAGTCTCTTATCCAGACCAGCAGAGGGACAAAGAATCATCTCGTTAGGAGCAGAGATAGAACAGAGATAGGCATGCAGCACCAGCTCCAGCAGCTCCACCTGCAAGTCGACAATATGAGTGGAGGCTCTGGACATGAGCAGGAAGGGGGAGCAGTGTCAGGAAGGAGAAGGAGATGAGGAGGAAGTCCCTCGACGCGGAGGCCAGGGTGAGGACATTTTGTTATTCTTTGTGTTGGTGAATAAATACACTTAGGGCTGAGATATTATAGGACTGAGGGAACATAGGGCTGAGATATTATAGGACTGAGGGAACATATAGGGCTGAGATATTATAGGACTGAGGGAACATAGGGCTGAGATATTATAGGACTGAGGGAAAGTAATGCTGAGGGAACATAATGCCAAGGAAACATAGGGCTGAGGGAGCGTAGGGCTGAGGTATTATAGGACTGATGGAAAGTAATGCTGAGGTTTTATAGGACTGAGGGAACATATAGGGCTGAGATATCATAGGACTGAGGGAACATAGGGCTGAGATATTATAGGACTGAGGGAAAGTAATGCTGAGGGAACATAATGCCAAGGAAACATAGGGCTGAGGTATAGGGCTGAGGGAGCATGAAGCTGAGCGAACATAGGCATGACCCCCGCCTAGAGATGCCAAGTTTGTTATTTAGATGTTGTTTAGACAGATGCTCCTATCCTTGTATTTTTATTTTCTGGAATAATTCTTTCACAGTTTACACGCACACGCACACACACACACACACACAAAGAACAACAATGGATATATATGCGCTTGAGCTCACTTCATACCAGAGCGTGCCAATTGTCCCCTTTCCGTTCAGTGTCGTATACTGCACCAACTCATGATAGCAACAAGGTGTACTGACCCGCAGAGTGCGTTGAGCATTTACACATTTTAAATGGCTCGCCCCTCGTAAATAACAAGCCCCCAGCCACCCCTGATCACTTGAAATGCAATTATGATAATCACACGGCTAAGGTCGAGGGACACACAAAACACTTCTAAGCCTTTATTTCTTTCATTTATGTATTGTTTGCCCCCGCTCTCTGCTCCTCTGAGGATAATTGCCCTTAACTCTTTAAGACCTGAGAACGCATCTGTGTGTCATTTTTAGATTTCGTTGGGCTATTCAAAAATAGCAGATATACAAGCTCATAGCGCGGCACCGAGTGCCGTGCTATGAGCTTGTAGATCTGCTATTTTTTTTTAATCGTGAAAAAATTTGCAAATCTTTGAATATATATATATTTAAAGCGAGCATTTCTAGCTAAAATGTTATTGCTTCTGGGGATTCTACAAATGTCTTCTAAATCAGTTTAAAACAGTTTTCTGAAACACTTATGTTGCTATAATATTAATGTCAGTGTCAAGGAGCCCCACAACGATATGTATTTGGCTGCGGACCCCCATCTCAAAAAAAAAAAATCCAGGGACCCCCAGAAGCAAATATTTGAGTAAAAAACAATTGCTTTATAGATATATATTCAAAGATTTGCACAAAAAAAAACTGATTTAAAAAAAAAATAGCAGATCTACAAGCTCATAGCGCGGCACTCGGTGCCGAGCTATGAGCTTGTATATCTGCTATTTTTTAATAGCCAAAAGTATAAAATATGGATAAAGTGGTTACACAGATGCGTCCCCCGGTCTTAAAGGGTTAAAAGCGTTATCGTTTTGATGCCTTCAGGAGGCGGGCACGGGGTGGAGTGTGGGCGCTTTGTAAGACATGGCACCTGATGCACCGTAGAGTGTTTGATGGTGCGTGCCGGTGTCATTTAGAACAGTGGTTCTTAACCTATGGGTCGGGGCCCCCCAAATGATTGGCAATAGTCTCTGTAGGCAATCTACTGTATACCAAGAGATCCATTTCATTTTGACTCCGATGGATTCGATGATATCTCTGAATCCATTTGATTTGCTCCATTGGGAGCACTTTACTTCCAATGTGTTAACCTGTGTGTTCACATTCTTTAGTACATATAGTAAACTACCTGTGACATAACTGTTAAAAGTGTGTAATGCCTCATTTACACGTTGCGAGCTTGTAGATTAGTCCATGAGCCAGAGCCCCAAAATTGAGCAATGATTATCGAAAGAGTGGGCAAAACCAAACCTATATTAAATTGTTCATAGGGTCAATACGAGTAAATAAATATATGATAACCTCTCCACAGGAGCAGCTTTTTCATAGTTATCACACATTTTGTTATTTTCCCCATACGTACATGACAGGTGAAAAAATTACAACATTTAAAAAAGAGTTATCATAATGAAACTTCCTGAGTTGATTACTTACATGAAGACAATGATTTATCGTATTACAAGTTTTCTGAAATTGTATATTTAAATATGCAAATTAGGCATTTAGTCCATGAGCCAGAGCCCCAAAATTGAGCCAGATATTGAATATTCCCTTGTTAAAAACCTTTGACTCCAACATCTTAACAAAATGAAATAAGAATGTTGACTCTGGCTTTGTCCAATGTTCCAAAGTTGATTCTGGAAAGTTGTGCAAATTCAGGCATATTTTCCTAATGCCTCATTTGCATATTTAAATATACAATTTCAGAAAACTTGTAATACGATAAATCATTGTCTTCATGTAAGTAATCAACTCAGGAAGTTTCATTATGATAACTTTTTTAAAATTTTGTCATTTTTTCACCTGTCATGTACGTATGGGGAAAATAACAAAATGTGTGATAACCATGAAAAAGCTGCTCCTGTGGAGAGGTTATCATATATTTATTTACTCGTATTGACCCTATGAACAATTTAATATAGGTATGGTTTTGCCCACTCTTTCGATAATGAAATCTTGTCTGGCTCATGGACTAGATAGGCTAGATGTTCTTACTGCGTGTGTGGGCAACTGGTTGGACTAACGTGGTGCTGAAACAATATCATTCTTTAGTTAACGCGTTCATCCGTAGGCTAATACGCAGGCCAACGCACTGCAGTGGAACCACTGGAAAATAAAGTGTTGCCGCACAGTTCTACGCCTGGGGTAGAATAGGAGTTAAATGGGTGAAATCGCTAAAGACGGAACGGAGACAGCCAGGATGAGCTCCATAAATACAGATTCGGTGTCGTGACCCGGCCTATTCTGAATTCATAATTGGACAGTAGCGAGGACGGCTAAGCTGCAGTTTTAGTGCCGTTGCTCGGCACTAAGCCCCGCGCCTCGTCTCCGAGTTAAATGTATGAATTAAATATAGAAAAACCGGCCCCTTGCGAGCGTGCCGAGTTTCACCCAGGGGATAATTTATCCTTAACCCATTCATACCGGGAACGCATCTGTGTGTCGTTTTTTGATTTCTTTGGCTATTCAAAAATAGCAGATCTGCAAGCTCGTAGCGCGGCACTCGGCTATTTTTTTGAAAAATCATGAACATTTTTGCAAATCTTTTGCAAATCTTTTGCAAAAGTTATTTTTTTCAACAGTTTTAGAACATTTTTTAAAAACATTTTTACACATTTTTAACTCAAACTAATTTCTTTTTTTAAACGTATGTTGCTATAATCAGTGGTTCTCAAACTCTTTTCATGTCAAGGACCTCCAAAATGACAGGTTTTGGCCTGGACCCCCATCTGAAAATATGTTGTTCCAGGGACCCCCCAGAAGCAAAGATTTGAGTTACAAATGTTTGCTTTAAAAAAATATATACATGTTCAAAGATTTGCAACACATTTTCCCTTTTTTTTCTCCAAAAAAAATAGCAGATCTACAAGCTCGTAGTGCGGCACAAGATCTGCTATTTTTAGAAAAATCTTGAACATTTTTGCAAATCTTTTAATATATTTTTTTTAAAACATTTTTTTTTAACTCAAAACAATTTGAATAGCCAAAGAAATCAAAAACAATGACACACAGATGCCTTCCCGGTCTCAAAGGGTTAAGTGGTACCCGCCGCATGCCACTCCGGGTCTCGCAGGCAGGGGGGGGGACCGGTAGGGGTCTCGGACAATGATATATTACACAGTATTATTATTATGTAGGTTTCTGCATAATGGGACAGGGAGGGTAGATGATGCGGTGCCCCCGCTGTGGTAATGGAATGCAATTGGGATTTTGAGGTTCCCTTTCTCCCCCCCTCTCCCTCCTGTTGGTGATTTCTTTGTACTGTAGGCTGTGCTACATACTTAACCCTTTTAGTCCGGGGAAAGCGTAATTTTAAGATTTTGTGGGGCTGTTCAAAAATAGCAGATCTACAAGCTCGTGGCGCGGCACCGAGTGCCGCGCTACGAGCTTGTCGATCTGCTATTTTTGAAAAATTAGTGATTTATTTAGGCAAATCTTTGAATATATATTTTTAAAAGCGAACATTTGTAACTCAAATCTTTGCGTCTGGGGGGGTCCCTGGAACAAAATATTTTGAGATGGGGGGTCCGCGGCCAAATACATATAATTTTGGGGGTCCTTGACGTGAAAATGTTTGAGAACCACTGATGTAGCAACATAGGTTTTTTCAAAAAACTTTCAGGATTTAGAAGACATTTGTAGAATCCCCAGAAGCAAAGATTTTATTTTTTAAATGTGCACAAACTTTCACGATAAAAAGAAAAAATAGCAGATCAACAAGCTCATAGCGTGGCACTCGGTGCCACGCTATGAGATTGTAGATCTGCTATTTTTTTAATAGCCAAAGAAATCTAAAAAATGACACAGATGCGTTCCCGGTCTTAAAGGGTTAAGATGTAATTATGCATAGCTCTGAGATTACACTTAGATGCGATTAACCTGTATGAATCATGCACTTGCGCTACCGCATAGCCGCCATACATTATAATGACAGATCGCAGCGAATGAGAATGTGGGTCACGGGTAAACTGCGAAGGGGGGGGGGTGCTGTTCTTACAGTGCACTGCAGGAGCAGCCTCCAACTTTTCCCTCTAAAAGACTGGATATGGGTTTTACTGTGAAGCTCAGAGTCAGAGCTGATCAGTGCTGGAAAGCACTAACAGCAGTAACTGTGGTACGTTTACTTTATTGAGTATGTCTATGTATCAATACGTTATACTTGAACTCCACTACGTCTCTGTGGCACACACACAGTATTGTTTTGGGCTCCCACCACAATTATTTTAAACTACTGCAGATTTTGACTATTACTATTACAAAGTGATTACCAATGTTATATTACTATTTGTAAATAGCTGATCCACATCCACAACATCAGTTGTGAGCTTGTAGATCGGCTATTTATTTGAAATTAAATTGTGAAATGCGACATTCTGCATAATTAGTACTTTTACATTTGCTACTATAAGTACATTTAGAAGCCAATAGCTACTTTTGTACTTTTACTCGAGTAGCATTTCGAATACAAGACTTTTTATTGTAACAGAGTAGTGGCATTGATACTTTCACCGAAGTTAAAAATACATCTCGGTACCACCACTGGAGCTGATACTAAGACCATCTGGCTGTGACAACTCACGTGTGGCTGATCCACCCTAGAAGCCAGGGGGAAAGGAAAGAAAGGAGAGAGAGAGAGAGAGAGAGAGAGAAAAAAAAAAGTAGCCAACATGTTTTTGAAGGGGTCTGGCTGGCACCTACCGACCCCCTTTTTTTTGTCCCTCCGGGAATGGAGCCCAAATCCGGCTTCCACGTTCTGATTCGCCCACGTGCTAGAAGTCAAAGCGGGGGGTGTGAGAGGTGGTTTGAGGGGCTTAGGGGCCTTCCGAACAGCTGTTACTGGAAATATATTAGCAGAAACTTGGCCCCTTTACATGTCGTCGCCGTCGGGGGGGAAACCTTGTATGTCCAAAACCGTACATTTTCAGGAAATGGGGGAAGAAAAATTACCTGTTTTCCAATGTATCCAATTATTATTTAGTCACAAGCTCGTGTTAACCCATTAAGACCTGAGGCCGATTAAAAAAATGTTTTCTAAATCATTTAAAAATACATTATATTCAAAGATTTGCACACATTTTCACGATTTTACAAAAATAGCAGATCTACAAGCTCGTAGCGCGGCACTCGGTGCCGCGCTACGAGCTTGTATATCTGCTATTTTTGAATAGCCTAAAGAAATCAAAAAATTACACAGATCTTAATGGGTTAATACATTTCATTGGTCAAATATTTATAAAACCCCACAGACACACTTAACGACTGTCACTGTTACAAAATGTTCAGAAATAGCCAATCTACAAGCTCACAATGTGTTGCGATGCGACACGTTGTGAGCTTGTGGTTTGGCTAGTTTTTGCTATTTTTGTGCGACACTCTTGTACGCTGAAGTAGGGCATTAATTTACGAAAAGACTAAACCATTTAAATGTGGAGATACGTGGTTTCTGCCAGACAGTAACGATGTGCTCCGCAGTGCTTCATTTGAATATGAATGTATCTTGGAGCCCGCCCCTTTATTCATGAGGGGAAAATGACTTTTGATTTGCGGCTGACCTACAGCGTATTACACAGTTATACGCTGTAGGTCAGAGAGGTTTTCCAGAGTTACTGCCATACGCCCAAATATGGTTTTCCCCTTAATTAAACATGACAGATGTTCTCGTTGTATTTCATTGGGATGTCTGCATGGTTGGGATTACAGGGCTCAGGTGTACTGTATATCTTTTCTACCCGTAAGCTTAAATATACAACTGTAGAACCCTGCCCACAACCGTAGCAACGAACCACTGAAGCACGTTTTATTTTTTATCTTTTTTTATACTTTCACTCTGCTACATTTCATTCATATTTTTGGTAAATTTCTGGAAAATATTTAATTTTTTAGGGGAAAATATCTTAACCCTTTAAAGGTCACCCCAAGAAAAAAGCATTGGAAAAATTATTTCTTTGCATTTTTATTTATTTGGGGCAATAGCAGAGGTGGGACAAAGTCCCTATGTTGCAAGTCCAAGTCGAGTCTCAAGTCTTTGCTCTCAAGTCCCGAGTCAAGTCCAAGTCAACACAGCCAAGTCCCAAGTCAAGTCCAAGTCCTCAGCTTTTTGTTTCGAGTCCCACACAAGTCCTTAGCATTTTGGTTCGAGTCCCACACAAGTCCTAACCTTTTGTTTCAAGTCCCAAACAAGTCCTAACCTTTTGTTTCGAGTCCCACACAAGTCCTAACCTTTTGTTTCAAGTCCCAAACAAGTCAAAATGTTAATTCAAGATATGTAAAGATTTACATAAATCATGAGCATTTTTCACAATTTGCATTTGTTTTAAAACAAGGTTTCTTCCAGGCCAACAGAACGCAGATACTGTACTTTTAATTTCCTCCTTGAGGACAGGGTTTAAAAGGGCCCTTTTTAATGAATATAATGTAATTTTGTACAATCTGTATGGTAGAGTATGTTACTACAATATAACTTATACAATCAGGGTGGTTGTATTTTGTCTCCCTGCTCTTCTATTGAGACATTTAGATAATGTCAAAGGCCATGTCTCACCTAGACACAGGATCTGACACAAATTCAGTGTATCCTCTGATCAAGCAGGCAGGCTCTATTATCACAATGGTGAAATTTCAGGAATTGCACTGGAAACCGCGTTCAAATCCGGGGTAGAAGAGGAAATGTATATAGCGCTGAAGTGGTCAATGTATGTTTTGTATTAATAACCAAAATCTACAAAGTAACTGGTACCTAAAGTTTTCAAATAATTGTAGTGGAGTAAAAGTAGGCTAATATCTGCCTCTGATATGTATGTAGTTGAGTAGAAGTAGGTAGCTGATATATTGCACTTTTACCTTAGCGCTAGGTATACTCTTGGTTGCTTGTTTTTGCAGAAAATGCACTTAGGACTTCTGGTGATTAGTAGTTTCGTTCCCTACCTATGTTGAATGCACTTACTGTAAGTCGTTTTGGATAAAAGCGTCTGCTAAATGACTGTAATGTAGAAGTAAAGTACTGAAAATTGCAAATACTTCAGTAAAGTCAAAAATAAGTCAAAAATGTACTTAAGTAAAGTACTTGAGTAAATGTACTTAGTTACTTTCCACCACTGGTTATACTGTAGTTTGCTCTTAGCACGCCGTAATGTTAATGTGAAGTATAGGTCTTGCCTTGCATACTGCTTTTCTCGTCTTGTCTTCCACCTTGTAATCTTTAAAACCGAAAGCTATAACTGCTGGAGTTGACATTTTATTCCACCTGGCTTCAGTTCCAGCAGCGACGGCAGGAGTGAAGCCGGTGTGTTGTTTGTTTGGTAACGTGCAACATGTGGGCCAGTGTTGCCAAGTATCGGGAGAGAAACAAGCGAACCGACTTCCAAAAACAAGCCAAAAACAAGCCAAAGTTTGTCCAAAAGTTAGGGTGAATAAGCAGCTTTGGCAACACTATACTAGGTGTCACTGACGGCCGGGATTTCTGACTAATAACATTATAGTTGATGCACACTTTTTAAACATTTTTGGCTTGCTTAAGTGACTTGAAAGTGACTTGAAAAGACTTGAATTTTCAAGTCAAGAGGGCTCAAGTCAAGTCAAGTCTCAAGTCTTTAGTGTTCAAGTCAAGTCAAGTCTCAAGTCTTTGGCATTCAAGTCCCAAGCAAGTCCAAGTCTATTTTTGATTTGGTCAAGCAAGTCTAAAGTCATCAAAATCGGGACGTCAAGTCAAGTCGAGTCTCGAGTCCCCACCTCTGGGCAATAGTAACAACTATCAATTATAATTTCTTTAACAGACCCAACAGTTTTCCAAATATAGGCCTCTACCAAACGGTTGAGATGTCACTTTATGGTAATGGTAAAAGTTTCATGCATATACATTGATTTATATGCATTCACTGAGAAATATGTCTCCCATTATGTTCCCAGTCTCTTCTGCTTGTGAGAGTTGATCAGCATCATCTGTTTGGTCATCTTCTTCATCACACAGATCATCAAAATAGTCCATTTTTTATTTCAGCACCACTAACCTTTACCATTAAATGACAATTCAACCATTTGGTTGAGCATGTTTTTTTAGATAGGAATAAAATCATACTAATACATAAATATAATGAAATAACATTATATGTATTATATTAACAACACTGAATTAGCAAAAGCCCTATTTATCCATAGCAAATAGTACATTTTAATTACTTTAGTTTAGCTTCACTACTTACCATAAAGTGACAAACAACCCGTTTGGTAGAGCATGTTTTCAGAAAATTATTAGACCATTATTAGATTTTTTTTTATTGTATCAAGCTACATAATCAGGTTCAGTAACACCTCTGAGATGATAATATGACAAAAAAAAAAATCTTACCTCTGAAATTTCAACCAAAAAAATCCCACCTTTCAGGAGTGGATTAATTGATTTTCACTTCCTAAAAAGTGGCTACCTGAGAATCCATGTGACTGGGAAACAGTGACATCTGGTGGACCTTTTTTTGCCATAACATACCTCAACCAAATGGTAGAAAGGGCTCAATCAGGTTGAGTTAAGTTCAGCAATGTTGTCAATGAGAAATAGTGACTTAAAATGTGCTCTACCAATTGGTTGAGCAGACTGTTAAAGGGTTAATGTTAATATATCAATGCATTGACATTAAAACATCTAATGTACTTTGTACTTTTGAATACTTGCATAAAGAATTTGACTGAGAAATTTCCATTTGTAGTTGAGTAATATTTGACCAGGAGTATCTATACGTTGACTCAAGTACTGGGGTTGAGTTTTGATTGATTGAATACTTCTGAAGAAAGAGAAAAAAAAGCACAGGAAAGTACAGTTCAATACAAGGTCTGCTAAGAGGATTATACCCAGAAAAGCGCTATGGCTTGTTTCCATTGGGGTCCTGTGTACTAAATATATTATTATTATTATTATTATTATTATGTTTAATATCAATGATATAGCCATTGATTTGGCTGTGGACCCCCAAAAGTTAAAATATATATATTTTTTAATTTTAGAAAAGGGCAGGTCAACAAGCTCACGATGTGTCTCCATGCAAGCTTGTAGTTCAGCTATTTTGAATAGCCAAAGTATAAAATATGGTTAAAGTGGTTACACAGATTTTGATGCTATTGACTCTTTTTGCTGGGGACCCCCTGGAACCCCTTGAAGGACCCCTGGGGCTCACCAGGACCCTTCACTGCACTACTCAACTTAACCCATTCAATCTGGGAAAGCATCTGTGTCATTTTAGCTTTTAACTATACTGTATATATAGTGCAATGGTTGGCTATTCAAAAATAGCAGATATACAAGCTCATAGCGTGTCACTTTGTGCCGTGCTATGAGCTTTAGATGTTCTATTTTTGAGTGGTGCTAGCCACTCCAAGGACTGACTTTGTCCGTGTGTCCGTCCGTCCGTATGAGCACGGTGTCTGTCCGTCCGTATGAGCACGGCCTCTCTGTATGTTTGAGCACAGCCTCAACAGCTGTGGCTGATTGCAACACAAAGATGCAACCAGTTACACTAATTATACACACACACACACACACACACTTTTGAGTAAAAATACTTAAAATGAGTAAAAATACTTAATATGAGTAAAAATACTTAAATATTAGTAAAGATACTTTAAAGTTCCTAAACTGAGTAAAAATACTTTAAATAGTAAAAATACTTAAAATGAGTAAAAATACTTAAAAGATGTTAAAATGAGTAAAAACACATAAAAATCAGTAAAAACATTTTAAAGTACTTAAAATGAGTAAAAAATACTTTGAAGTCATCAAAGTCTGTAAAAAGTAACTAATGAAATGAACTCATGAAAGGCACCACTCTCTTCACACTGGGTGTGATTTTATTTTTTAAATCGTGAAAATGTGTGCAAATCTTTGAATACAGATATTTTTTCAAAGCTTCTGGAGGTCCCAGGAACAAAATACTTTGAGATGTGTAATTAATTTGTTTGGGCATTTGAGAACCACTGTTATAGCAACACGTTTTCAGGAAACTGTTAGGATTTAGGAGACTTTAAAAAAAAAATTGGCCTCAGGTCTTAAATGTGTTAAAACCCAATATTCAACCACACAACATGAAAACCGCTTTTCTATGGACCAACGCCACTGCAGCTGTCCTGCCTCCTGTACCAACAGTACCTATCTATCTAAAGAGTACTGTAAATGCCAGTCCTAATGGAAAACACACACACACAGTGGTGGAAAAAGTACTCAAATGTGTTACTTAAGTAAAAGTACCAATACTGCAATATAAAAATACTCTGTTACAAGTAAAAGTTAAAAATGTTAAATTTACTTGAGTAAAAGTACAAAAGTATTGGCATCATAATGTACTTAAAGTACCAAAAGTAAAAGTACTAGATATTTGAAAATAGCCGATCTACAAGCTCACAACGCGTCGCATCGCGACGCGTTGTGAGCTTGTAGATCTGCTATTTTCAAATAGCCTATGTATAAATAGGGCTAAAGTGGTTCATGTTTGTTTCATTATATCATAGTTTATATCTGAAAAGTAACTAGTAACTAAAGTTTTCAAGTAATTGTAGTGGAGTAAAAGTACAATATTTGCCTCTGAGATTTAGTGGAGTAGAAGTCAAAGTATTGGAAATTGGAAATACTCAAGTAAAGTATAAACACCTCAAAAGTGTACTTAAGTACAGTACTTAAGTAAATGTACTTAGTTACTTTCCACCACTGCGCGCACACACACACACACACACACACACACACACACACACACACACACACACACACACACACACACACACACACACACACACACACACACACACACACGGTCAGACAAGGCAGATAAAGAAGAATATGATAACAGCTGAAAAGTAACCGCTGCTGTGCGTCAGAGAGAGAGAGGGCGAGAGAGAGACTGAGATATTCGGGGTTGGGGAGGGGGGGGGGGGCAGGTTGAGTCTTACTCATCGGCCCCTCGACACATAGCCAGGGACTGGAATCAAACCTGGGGCCTTTTTACCCATTCAGCTATCGTAAACCTCTATCCGCCTTAGAGAGAGAGAGTGGGAGAGAGATGCTTTATAAAAAGAAATGATGGAAAATAATGATGTTGAATGACGTCTCATCTTTGAAGAATTTGTGAACCCATACCCCATACCTTTTTCTTTTCTCTTCTTTCACCGTACTGCAGTAAAAGGTCATCAATTTCCACGTTGGGGCTCTGACACAGCTTGAGCGTGCATCACATATGCTTTAGTAGATGGTTTAAATAAAGAGCATAATGATTATGTCAAGATATCACCAGATCTCTTTTGGACATTACAAGACTGCAGCACTCAGTTGAGGTCATTGAATATAAGGTAGCAATAAGTCATAGGTAGCGGATTGCTACCCATGGCGATAGGTGGCAAAAACATGATTGATGATCGATAATAAAAAATAATTATTATAGGCGAAGTGTTTCACATTTCTTATTGCACATCGTTGTACAACAAAGTATAAAATAACACTAAGAGGTTAATCAATTTGTTGATATATATTTTTTTTTTAATCGCTAAAATAATCACTAAGAGAATAATTGAAAGTTGCAGCCCTGAATGCGACACTTTTTATTGCGTTGGCAGTCTCTCAAACTACCATGAACGCTGAAACATGGGGTTCCTGGTGTGTTAAAAAATGACGCCAACAGGTCCTGACCGAGTGTAATTTTTTTTTATTTACTTTCACTCCACTACATTTAAAAGATTAATAGTTTTGGTAAATTTCTGGAAAATATATATTTTTTTTAGGGGAAAATATCTTAATGTTAATACAGCAATGCATTGACATTAAAACATCTAATGTACTTACTTTTAACCTACTTTTGAATACTTACATAAAGAATTTGACTGAGCAATTTCCACTTATGGAGTATCTATACGTTGACTCAAGTACTGGGGTTCAGTTTTGATTGATTGAATACTTCTGAAGAAAGAGAAAAAAAAGCACAGGAAAGTACAGTTCAATACAAGGTCTGCTAAGAGGATTATACCCAAGAAAGCGCTATGGCTTGTTTCCATTGGGGTCCTGTGTACTAAATATATTCTTTAAAAAAATAATTTTTTTGTTGAGTGCTTTGTCCACCACAGGTCCTGTCTACCTGCCTCACTCACGTCCAACACAACACCCGGAAAATGGGACACAAGGACAAGAGCATAAAATATTCTCTACACCAGTGTTTCTCAAACTTTTTTAATATCAATGACCCCCACATTGATATAGCCATTGAATTGGCTGTGGACCCCCAAAAGTTAAAATATATATATTTTTTAAGTTTAGAAAAGGGCAGATCAACAAGCTCACGATGTGTCTCCATGCAAGCTTGTAGTTCAGCTATTTTGAATAGCCAAAGTATAAAATGCTAGTATTTGATGCTATTGACTCTTTTTGCTGGGGACCCCCTGGAACCCCTTGAAGGACCCCTGGGGCTCACCAGGACCCTTCACTGCACTACTCAACTTAACCCATTCAAGCTGGGAAAGCATCTGTGTCATTTTAGATTTTAACTATACTGTGTACTGTATATATATAGTGCAATGGTTGGCTATTCAAAAATAGCAGATATACAAGCTCATAGCGTGTCACTTTGTGCCGTGCTATGAGCTTGTAGATGTTCTATTTTTTGAAAAATCGTGAAAATGTGTGCAAATCTTTGTATATAGATATTTTTTCAAAGCTTCTGGAGGTCCCAGGAACAAAATACTTTGATGTATAATTTTTTTTTTGGCATTTGAGAACCACTGTTATAGCAACACGTTTTTCAGAAAACTGTTAGGATTTAGGAGACTTTTTTTTAATTGGCCTCAGGTCTTAAATGGGTTAACCCAATATTCACCACACAACATGAAAACCGCTTTTCTATGGAACCTAATGGAAAACACACACACACACACGCACACACGCACACGCACACACACACGCACACACGCACGCACGCACAAACACACGCGCACACGCACGCACGCGCACACGCACGCACGCACGCACGCACAAACACACGCGCACACACGCACGCGCGTACGCACACACGCACATGCACACGCGCACACACACACACACGCGCACACACACAAACACACACACAAACACACACACACGGTCAGACAAGGCAGATAAAGATAACAGCTGAAAAGTAACCGCTGCTGTGCGTCAGAGAGAGAGAGAGAGGGCGAGAGAGAGACGGAGATATTCGGGGTTGGGGTTGGGGGGAGGGCAGGTAGGGGTTGAGTCTTACTCATCGGCCCCTCGACACATAGCCAGGGACTGGAATCAAACCTGGGGCCTTTTTACCCATTCAGCTATCGTAAACCTCTCTCCCCCTAAGAGAGAGAGAGTGGGAGAGAGATGCTTTATAAAAAGAAATGATGGAAAATAATGATGTTGAATGACGTCTCATCTTTGAAGAATTTGTGAACCCATATACCCCATACCTTTTTTCTTTTCTCTTCTTTCACCGTACTGCAGTAAAAGGTCATCAATTTCCACGTTGGGGCTCTGACACAGCTTGAGCGTGCATCACATATGCTTTTTTAGTAGGTGGTTTAAATAAAGAGCATAATGATTATGTCAAGATATCACCAGATCTCTTTTGGACATTACAAGACTGCAGCACTCAGTTGAGGTGGCAGATAGGTGGCAGATTGCTACCCATGGCGATAGGTGGCAAAAATATGATTGATAATCGATAACAAAAAATAATTGTTGTTATAGGTGAAAAGTTTCACATTTCTTATTGCACATAGTTGTACAACAAAGTATAAAATAACACTAAGAGGTTAATCAATTTGCTGATATATTATTTTAAAAAGTGAAATTATAAAAAACATGCTCCCACGATTATTCGATTGATCAAAAAACAACTTCTTCATTGCGTTGGCAGTCTCTCAAACTACCATGAACGCTGAAACATGGGGTTCCCGGTGTGTTAAAAAATGACGCCAACAGGTCCTGACCGAGTGTCCGTATATGAGACGAGATGAGAATGTGATGGCTCATTGCAAGTGGCACTTGTTACAAGTGTCACTTCTCCCGCTCAATATGGATGACGCAGGGCTATTTTGCATGATCTCCGAATCAAATGTAATGCAACTGTAATGTTTCCTCTCAAAGGGACCTCATGAATTGTGTATTGCTGACATCTCCGACCACAACACGCAGTCAGAGCTTAACTTCATTTAAGTCAAATGGCCGTAGTGGGCACTTAACTTGATTTCCATTAATGTCACTTATTTGCCTTTCGGGGGAAAAAAGCGCTCGCTCTTGCTCCAGTTAGTAGCTGTGTGACTGATATTGTTTTGGGATGTTCACGTAGTGCGGTAGGGAAACTGGATTGCTTAATGTACTGTGGAGCACGAATTGTTTTGTAAATGTATTATTTGCCTTGATGAGACTGCCACAGGCGTTTGTGTACCTCCTCTGTCTCGACTAGCTCCGGCTATCTTTCAGTGGCTCCACTCCATTATCACCACGGCAATTTCCTCCTATATTCTTAAAATGCTAAGTGGTTATTTAGAGGGAGGGGGGAAAAAAACAACAACATAGGTAATATGCTCCATTAGTTACCGTCAAATTCCTCTCCTTAGACTGAGACGACTTAAAAAAAAACAGCCTGCAGATCATTTCCTCTGCCGAATTGGACATATTTTGTTAGACAAAAGGATATTCCATAAATGCACATCTCGGCCAAACCACATTGACCTTGAGTACCTCCAATTACACAATACTGTGAAGTATAATGAGGAATACAGCGTGCTAAGAGAGAGAGAGAGGAGTGAGAGAGTGAGTGAAAACAGAGAAAACGGGAAGGACAGAGCGAAAGAGCAGGGCACCGGCAGTTGTGCTGAGATATGATAGCCATTACTGGGATGGCAGCTCTGGCCAGGTCGAGGACATGGAGGTCACACACAGTGGGACTTGGCCGCACACACATACACTCACATCTGCCAAGGCAGCAGGTACAGAAAAGTTCAATTACCAGGCAACACACACACCGCAAAAGGGGAGGGATTGGTGGAGGCCATGCTCGGCGGCAGTGCGTTCGACGATGTGATCTCTGGCACTCGACCCGTGGCAGGTGCTTTTTTTTTTTGTTGCAAAAAGTCAGCACATGTACAGTATGTGCTCGTGAGATGGCAGTTAAGGTGAAAAGTTGCAAACATTTGCCGAAAAGTCACACCTGCACTTGAGAAGTGGAGACGGAATGGCAAGGACAGATAGTGAACACTTTGGACTAGGGGTGCAACAGTTACTCAAACTAATTGATTTGATCGATTATATATATATTTTTTTTAAAGACATTGATACATAATCAATCCTTGTTTCGGGCGTGGTGAAGATTTTTTTAAATAATTCACAAATACTGAAAATACTTGACTAGGGGTATCTCCACTACTGGGGTTGGTATGTCACACCAACATTTGGCTGCTTGTACTGTACCTATGCTTCCACCAGTGATCGACAGAGTACTCAACCACTTGAGTCAAAAGATACTCCTGAGCTTGTAGATCTGCTATTTTCACTATATTTGAACTCAGGCTTAGTCAAAGTCAAAAGTACATGTGTTTGTCTTTGAAATATAGTGGAGTGAAAGTCATAAGTATCCAAAAATACAAATACTCTCGTAAAGTACAGATATGCTACTTTAATTGCATTTAAGTACAGTACTCAAGTAAATGTACTTTGTTACTGTCCACCACTGGATGCCGGTCCCTCTTGTATTGCTGATTCTTTTATCTTCTTCTAACAGGGAAATCTGCCATCCCACGCATGAACATAAACAAAACTTGGCACACAGGGCCAGTCCTATGCCAAACGTCCTCAACTAGCATTGTGGGCCAATAGTCCCAATGGAGCAACCATCTAAAGTTTAGAACTATGAAAATGAACAACAACACATGCTATCGATGAATTGGGTACACAGGACTCTGGGCTTAAATCAACAAGCCATAGCGCTTTCTTGGGTATAATCCTATTAGCAGACCTTGTATTGAACTGTACTTTCCTGTGTATTCAATCAATCAATCAATCAATCAATCAATCAATCAATCAATCACTTTGCAACTTTCACCAAAATGTAGGCCCAAGTGAGCAGAAATGTTCATAATATGCTTTGAGCTGGTAGGAATTATGAAATCTATAACTTTCTTTTGCCATAAAGAAAAGCATTTTCATATCATGGTGATGGTAAAGTTCAGTGTTGTATCTCACAAATTGCATTTTTGACAGCATCCTCATCCTCATGCATCCAATTGCATTCAATACAAATTGAGCATGTTTAAACATCAGTTTTCTCATTTAAGGAGCAATTAATCTGTGTACAAATAAATTACGGAGAGCAGTTTTTCTGTTGGTGTTTCCTAATCTTTTTTTTAATTTTTGTTTTGGCAGTCAGGGGAAGCAGCTATTTCGCAAACTTTGTAACGGCTACTGCATAAGTGAAGGGGCATGCGTTCCCAACGGGCATAAATCCCATTGGGCATCAGCCTAGTTGAGTATAAAGTCTTAGCGCCAACTACTGGCAACATGAATCGTACTAGTCACAGCTTCATCTGCTGGTGCCTGAAAGTTATCGTCCCAATGCCCCTATACTTTTACAAACTACTCTGATGTTTGGAATCATGTTGTTCCACGGTAACGACGTAGACAAAGATGTCAGGGCCAGGTCATTGCTGCTTGCAGCTGCAATTAAAAGTAAACTCTTAATGAGCAACTGAGCACATAAAGAATTTACTGTCCTTCACAGAGGTTTATGAACTGGATTGAGGGTGTCGGTCTAGTGGAAAACAGGCCATAAATGCTTCCAGCGCTGTGCATGACCATGCCTGTAATTGTTTCTCAAGCGCTTTCTGTCATAACAAATATCCCTGTTATTGTGGCAAAGCTCCACTGTCTCTCGGTCTCTCGGACATTTTCTCCAAGGTGCTGCGTTGCTGAGCGAACCTTATTAGGCCTCGGCGGGATTAATGCTCGAAGTCCCGTTATCCGCAGAGCATATAAATAGAAGACAGATTGTGCTGTGGACATCTGTCCTTGAAGCAAGAAGCCTACAAGTGGCCTTCTGTCAGACACTGGCGGAGGTGACATTTGGGGTCCCACAGGATGGCATGTTACCATCCCCTGGCATTCGCATTTCACCTCGAATACAGTTATTTTATGAATATTTTCTCCACCTCTGAACACTTTTAGCTGCGTCTTTTTGTTTTATATTTTTGCTGCCGAGTGCACCTCAATCCATGCCTGTCTTCGGTATAGCCTATATGTGACATGTGACACACATGGCATAGACACACTTTGAACATGGTGTCCCTATTTCGGCAAGCTTTTAGTAGTCATTTGTTTTCCATTTTATTTATTTGAACCTTTTCACTGTCAGGTGATGCTTTGTAACCATGAGTATGCCCAGACTCATATATATATATATTAAAAGACAAAAGAATTTATCCCACAATTTTGTAACCCATTTTTTTCACCCAGTGCCAATTGTCTAGGTAATCAGGGGCGCTAAACTCCCTCTGCCAGCCTAGGGAGAGCCTAAAGCCGAGCTCATGCCTCCTTCATTGCATGAGAGCTAGCAAGCCCGACTCGTATATATATATATTTTTTAATGTAGGCTTAACTCTCATATAGTTCTCTCATAGTTCTCATATTCCGTGATTTTAGAAAAGTATTTTGAATGGGATCTTCATGACATGGTTTTGGTACTCTATTGCTGAGGCTTGACACCGTGTTCTCTGTGATACAAGGGTGGAGGAGACAAAGAATGAGATGGGGGGGGGGGGGGGGGGAATACAGTGGTACTGCCGGTGGCGGCAGAGTTGTCCTTGAAGCGAGTAACAGTGGCTCGTAGTGGAGTGTAACATGTGTCTCGAGGGCCTGACAATATTAATCTATCTGCCAATCACCGGCAGGCGCCGGGGCCTCTCTGACGCCCCCCAGAGTGTGTATTAATTAAGATGCTGTCACTACAAACGAAGGAGGCATTTATAACAAGACAATATCTCTAAAGTAATTATCCCAGACACTGCTTGTGCACAAACACGCTTTTGTGTATAATTAAGTGACGTTTTTTTTTTTCCCTTCGGAAGCCACTTTTCGGTGACATTTTCACGCCGAGACGTTTCATGAATTGATGGACTGTGTCTTTGACTGTCACCCACGCACGGTCTGCCCCGTGTTCTGTACGCAGCCGGGCTGCAATTAAAATTGAAGCGGAAAAAATTAAGCGGTTGACCTTCTTTATCACTCCAAATCACTCTTTTTGTCTCGAAGCAGACGTTCCTATACTTCTGAAAAGAGTGAGCGGAGAGGGGCTGAACATATTCCCGTCAAATCAAAAGGCTGCCCTAACAAGATGGACTTTGCAAGCCAGCCCTTCACAATTGTCCCTCACCTCCATCTCCCCGTCAGGGGAGATGGAATTGAGGGA
Source organism: Gymnoscopelus braueri (assembly GCF_963280865.1). Taxonomy (NCBI): domain Eukaryota; kingdom Metazoa; phylum Chordata; class Actinopteri; order Myctophiformes; family Myctophidae; genus Gymnoscopelus; species Gymnoscopelus braueri. The sequence continues at coordinate 8,322,081 of NC_137625.1, read as the reverse complement.
CATTATTGCGAGGTGCCGGCTGACCGTGTTTTTAGAGCTCGGCTATATTAAGAACGCCGTAATGTGCTTCGGTGACGGGGACTTGGCAGTAAAATGAGGCTACCTTCCTCAAGGGTTCCTGTCTGTTTCAGACGATAATTGAAAATAATGTAAAAATAGTTGTGCCGCCGCGGATGGGGGGGTTAACTCTCTGAGGACAAGGTCAAACCTTCGCCTTTTACTTTAATTTCCGAGTGATTAATTACACACCCGAAAAGTTGGTCCGAAAGCATGTTTTACAAGTTCTACCCGGAATGTTCTGGCAACGGTTGTCTCACGCCAATTTGATTTAGCCATGATGTGAAACGAGAGAGAGGAGGGAATTAAGGGCACGCTCCGAGGGCAGAGTAAATGAGTTCCGTTCCGTAGGCCCGCGCGTGTCCTGCGGGGGGGAGGGAGCTGCGTTCGTCCTCGCCGACACATGATGGACACGCGGCGGGTTAAATGTGATCATCTGGGCGCTCATCAGCCTCCGGAGAGACGGAGAACAGACAATCTCGGGCTGTGAAATCACCCTTCCTCGCCCGTCAACTGTCAAGTTTCGTTGCTATGGCCACAGAGTGCTACGCACCGGTGTCAGGACCGACACAGGCATTTGATCTGAAAGAATTGCTTTGATTCTTCACTTTAAGACCGTTGCTGTTATTCTTTTCCCCTCTACCCCCCCCCAAAAAAAATATTTAATCTCTTATCAACAATCGATCACAAAGTAAACGGTGTTCCTAGATTATAATTACTTGCTTTAGCCCTTAATCTCGTTAGAAATCCTCGATAGGAGAAGCAATCCCACTTTGATTTTCTGACTGATCGAGAGAAAAGATGATTCAAGTGTGTGTGTGTGTGTGTGTGTGGGGGTGGGGGTGGGGGGTCCAATAAGATTAGTTACATAATGGAGATGATTTTACAACAACCCAAGGCCGGCATTCATACAAAGAATTCATTTACAGCATTGCGGGAAACCTGACGCAGAAATAGATTGTTGTTGGTGAAGAGAAGAGAACTACTCTCACAATCTATATTTTTGTCATGTTATCACTATAGTCTAAATTATAATGCTATCAAAAGTATTAAGCCCTTATGCACTATACCTTGTCATACGATGATAGACCTTGTGAGCTTGTTGTTCAGATATTTTCATTATATATATTATATTCTTTTTTTTATCCTTGCTATTTTTGACAATTTGCCCAAAATAGGGATGCCGTATTAAGGGTATACTGTATTAAGAACCTAGATGATTATACTCATATTAAGGGACCACTTTATTTTATTTGTATTTATCTATACTGTGTCAATACTCACTAGTGTTCTTTACAGGACAGGGCAGGCAATGGATTGGTCAAAAATGTAGCAGCTGATGACATCATTGGCTATTGATGCAGCAACCATGGCTACTATTTTAGTGCTAATGTTACAGGAATAGAAATGCTATATAGGTCCTATTATGGTTGCATGATTGCCTTCAACTGTGTGTGTGTGTGTGTGTGTGTGTGTGTGTGTGTGTGTGTGTGTGTGTGTGTGTGTGTGTGTGTGTGTGTGTGTGTGTGTGTGTGTGTGTGTGTGTGTGTGTGTGTGTGTGTGTGTGTGTGTGTGTGTGCGAGAATGTAATGGACATTATAAAACGCTTTGGACAAAGGCACTATATAAGTACACCATTTACCATTTTTATATTGACCATTAGTTTGAAATCCCCGCTCATGCTGTCCTGGGCAGGTCAATTTCCCAGCTATCCACAGCCCACCTAACTGGAACTGGAACTACTGTATCTGGTGAAACCATGGTGCTTTGATTTCAAACCTGCGGCGTCAAAGCATGAATGCCAATTCTACACAAGATGCAACATCTGCCATGCCTTCCCGTCAAATCAAAAGGCTGGCCTAACAAAAGATGGAACATTGCATGCATCAGCCCTTTGCAATGTCCCACACTTCCATCTCACATGTGTGAGCTTGTAAATCATGCTATGTTTCACTATTTTTGCAACAGCATTGTGTGACAAAGTATAAAATAGTTTGTTTATATATATCTCTGCTGTCCGGCAGAAACCTTTCAGGAAATGAAAATAAGAAAACGTGTTTTTAGAAAAACAATACTGCCTCATCAAAGTTTGTAGTAGGGGGTACTAAGCACAAAAAATGGCCAAATCGTTACGCGGCGGATAAAAGCATGACATTTGATACAGATGTCCCTTGGGTCATCCTAAAACATCCTAGAAGGGGTGCCCAAAAAAATCTTAAACAGGAAGTGACTTATGGACAAAATTCAAAATGGCCACCTAAACTGTTGACCGTTGACTCAAAAGACACCAAAAGAATCTCCAAAAAGCATAACATTTTGCACATATGTCCCTTGGGTCATCCTAAGACATTCTAGAAGGGGTGCCCAAAGGAATCTGAAACAGGAAGTGAGTTATTGACTAAATTGAAAATGGCCGCCTAGTGTTGTCGATTGACTCAAAAGACAACTAAAGAATCTCATAAAAGCATACAATTTGGCACACATGTCTTTTTGGTCATCCTAAGACATCCTAGAAGGGGTGCCCAAAGAAATCTTAAGCAGGAACTGAGTTATTGACAAAATTGAAAATGGCCGCCTACAGTGTTATCTATTGACTCAAAAGACAACTAAAGAATCTCATAAAAGCATACAATTTGGCATACATGTCCAGGGGTGCACATAACTGGTGCGCAGGTGCGCATGCGCACCCAAAATAAATAATGCGCACCACATCAGACGACGCGAGGCACTTTTGCGTACCAACAGCTGGGACAGGAATTTCCAAGCTTTTATTATTTAGCAAAACTAAAAAATAAAAGCCTGGAGATCGAGGCTAGGAATTTACTTCCTGAAGCCACACTCACACAATCACGCTAAAGCACGTGTCGGCCCCATGTACAGCCATAGGCGCAGGGGGACGCATGCTGTGATTGTGTGAGCCTCGCATCCTGACACACAGACAGGCTGCGACTCGCAGCCCGCTGCACGCAGCGGCTGTTAGAGGCACTCGTCACCGATGATGAACGTACCGTAATGGTGCAAAATATGCCGTGAACGTCCCAAATTTTGCGGATAAAAGCAGCGCAGCACAGGGCACCAACCTTGGGGGGTTCACCAAGCGGCGTGAGTGAAAAAAAAAACGGCGAAAATCGGCGGAATTTGGAAGCAGAGTGTCTCGCGCAGCACCCCCCCCCCCCCCGTTGACAAAACTGTCCCGGTGGGCACTGTGCTGAAATCCCCCCCCCCCCCCCCCCCCGTTGACAAAACGGAACGGGACCATTTATTTGGTGCGCACCAAGTCACATCTCCAGGTGCTCTTCTGAGTACTAGACCTAAAAAGTTATGTGCACCCCTGTACATGTCCCTTGGGTCATCCCAAGACATCCCAGAAGGGGTGCCCAAAAAAATCTTAAACAGGAAGTGAGTCATTGACAAAATTGAAAATGACCGCCTACAGTGTTGTCGATTGACTCAAAAGACAACTAAAGAATCTCATAATGGCATACATGTCCCTTGGGTCATCCTAAGACATCCTAGAAGGGGTGCCTGAAATTATCTGAAACAGGAAGTGAGTTATTGACTAAATTGAAAATGGCTGTGTACAGTCTTGACAGATGATGCTAAAGACACTCATAAAAAATTATCTCATAAAAGCATGAAATTTGGTACAAATGTCCCTTGGGTGATCTGAATGCATCCTAAGGGGTGCCAAAAAAAGTTTGAATAGTCTCTCAATGGAAAACACTCCTCCCACACGGGCACTGCTACAATATTCAAATCGAGCAGCCAATCTAGCATTTGGTCCAGAAGCCTGAAAGCTATGCAATCTGTACCATCTCCTGACAAATAAATTAAAGTCGCTGATTCGTGGACACCTTTATGGACACTCTTGCCAGAGGCTGCTTAAGTTTGTAGAGAACTCAAGTGTGGCTGCAAAGCTGAGCCCTTCTGTTCGAGAAAGTGTAGATGCCGGGATGCTGGGTTACCTTGCAGAGCATTATGCCAATGTGCTGGTAATTGCGAAATGGCACACATGAATACATGTAGTTACTAAACACTAATCACAAAAAAACAGTAATGATCAAGAAGAAAATACATGAGAAGATAGAGTGTAAAACAAGCAAGAAGATGTAGAGTGCAAAATAAATAAGATGCAGAGAGTAAAATAAGAATATGCAGAGTAAGATAAGATGCAGAGTAAAATAAATGAGAATATGCAGAGAGTTAGATAAATAAAGAAGATTCAAAGAGTAGGGTAGAACCGGGACGAACGACGCGCAGGGACGGTTGCAACACGGACCTTTTTTCATGCTACACTTAAAATTCATCACATCCGGCGACGTCACCCTCTTCGTCTTCGGTCGAAAACATCAGACACGATTTTTTTCCCAGTTCTGATCAAAATTGGCAGAGTTGAAGCCACTTTTGTGTATTTCCACACTGTAGTAAAAAATACCCTATTTGAGTGTTTTCCATTTGTACTGCTGTGTTTATTTGGTGCCGATTGTAAATGGATTTTGTCTGTTAGGCTAATCTGTGGGCTAACTCTCAGTGAAGGTTCCATTGAAAAATATTCATTAGCTTTTGTGCTAGCTAGCAAAACATCCGGGGAGGGCAGGGAGGGACGAACGGCGCATTAAGCCACTCGATGCATTACGGACGGGAGGGACGAACGGTGCATGTGTAAAACACAAAGTTGAGGAAACAGACAGAGGGGACATTAACATGATACATTTATTTGACTATCAGCATGGTCATTTGCTCGTAGGGTTCTACTGAAGCATCAATGAGAGTTAGATGCCAAAAATGTAACGTTTGTACTTGTTATAGGACATTTCATCCGACCGCGCCGTCCGACCCCCATGTATGCACCGTTCGTCCCGACTGGCGGCCGTGTGCGGAGAGTAGCGCAACGTCACTTTACTTACCGATTGCGTTCGACTCGTTTCACTAAAATTAAAACGGACTGCGGGTAATGGGAGAGGACAAGTGTCTCTTGTTCACAAAAAAGTATGGTTACATGAAATTAAGTAATCTCTGTGCAGGGAGGGAAATAGAAAAGGGTGCGTCGTTGGACCCCACTCTCCCCTACAATAAAAAAATTATGCAGAAAGTAAAATAAATAAGTGATGTAGAAATGAAAACAGAAGGTAGACTACAAAATACGGCAAGTTATGCACTGCATAACCTGTCGTATTGAGTCAGCATAATATGCAGACTGCCATGGTCAACTGTTTAAACAGCCATTTAGAATTTCTTCAACATGGTCCCTTCCTAAAAAGTTTAATAAACAAGCAAACAAATAAATAACCCCTTCTAGGATATATTAAGAAGCACTCAATGTACGTACCAAATTATACACTTTTATGACGTCCCCTTATGTTTTCTTTTGTGTCAACTGCTTTTAGGCGGTCACTTCCTGTTTAAAACCTTTTTGGGCACCCCTTGTCCTACAAGGCTTGTAGGATGCGTTCAGATCACCCAAGGGACATTTGTACCACATTTCATGCTTTTATGAGATTCTGTAGGTATCTTGCATCATCTTTCAACACTGTAGGCGGCCATTTTCAATTTAGTCAATAACTCACTTCCTGTTTCAGATTATTTTTGGCACCCTTTCTAGGATGTGCTAGGATGACCCAAGGGACATATGTGCCAAATTGTATACTTTTTGGAGATTCTATAGGCTTTTTGAGTCAATCGCCAACACTGTAGGCGGCCATTTTCAATTTAGTCAATAACTCACTTCCTGTTGAAGACTTTTTTGGGCACCCCTTCTAGGATGTCTTAGGATGACCCAAGGGACATGTGTGACACATTTTATACTTTTTGGAGATTCTTTAGTTGTCTTTTGAGTCAATCGACAACACTAGGCGGCCATTTTCAATTTGGTCAATAACTCACTTCCTGTTTCAGATTTATTTGGGCTCCCCTTCTAGGATGTCTTAGGATGACCCAAAGGACATGTGTGCCACATTTTATGCTTTTTGGAGATTATTTTGGTGTCTTTTGAGTCAACGGTCAACAGTTTAGGTGGCCATTTTGGATTTTGTCCATAACTCACTTCCCGTTTAAGATTTTTTTGGGCACCCCTTCTAGGATGTTTTAGGATGACCCAAGGGACATCTGTATCAAATTTCATGCTTTTATCCGCCGCGTAACGATTTTTCACTTAGTACCCCCTACTATTGTGACTTTATACATTGTCAGATACTTAAATGTGTCCTTTTACTTTACTCAAATACAGCTCAAGTGGAGTTTTTGACCATTGATGTGGAGATATTTTTCGTCTGACTTCGTCATTCTAATCAATGGTGGAAGTTGGAGTTTGAGGATCCAATGGAGTTAGTAGGAGGTTTAGTCAGAAGCGCTTTTTAATACTTTTCATTGGTTCAATATTTGACCCGCACACAGATGTAAAAGGTGTTCAAAAGCACTGATTTATAATTGATTTATTTATTTTAAGTTTAAAAAAATGCTGTTTTCTGCCCGACAGCGACAATATTCTTTTAAATGTCCTTGATTATTTGATTAATCGAAAATGTGATAGATAGAATAATCGCTAATAAAATAATCAATAGTTGCAGCCCTAGAAAGAAACATCCCCAGATTGGACGCTTGACAGGAAAAAGATGGATGTATTAGCCTGGAGCGACTGTGATTGACAGGCTCTGTCATTCATGTACCTTCTTCCATGTCTCCCAGATGTTTAACCAACCACACCTCCCCCAGCTGTGACATGCTGAGTGGAGACGCCATTAATGTCATTTACCGTGAACCACTGCCATGTTAACGTTCCTCTGCACTGTAGTCTCTCAAAAACGCTCCGAAGCAGTGGTGGAAGATAAAGTGCTCAGATTTGTAACTCAAGTAAAAGTAGCGATACCGCGATATAGAAATACTCTGTTACAAGTAAAAGGCCTCTCTCTACATTTTCAAAAATAGACGAAATACAACACTGGCTATTTTCCAGTAGTGGTGTAAAAAGTACTCAAGTGTTTTACTTAAGTAAAAGTATCAATACTGCTTCGTAGAAGTACTCTGTTACAAGTAAAAGTCCGGAATAGTAAAAGTCCTGAGTAAAAGTACAAAAGTATTGGTATCATAATTTACTTAAAGTAACAATAGTAAAAGTACTAAATGTTTGAAAATAGCAGATCTACAAGCTCACAACGTGTCACGATGCGACGCGTTGTGAGCTGGTAGATCGCTAAGGTGGTTAATGTATGTTTTATAATGTAATAAATTATATCTGCAAAGTAACTAACTAAAGTTTTCAAATAATTGTAGTGGAGTAAAAGTACAATATTTGTCTCTGAGATGTAGTGGAGTAGAAGTAAAAGTATTGGAAATTTGAAATACTCAGGTAAAGTTCAAATACCTCAACATTTGACTTAAGTACAGTACTTAAGTAAATGTACTTAGTTACTTTACACCACTGGCTATTTTCAAATAATATTATAAATCAGCAAAATTGTAAAATGTAGTAGAGTAAGAAGTACAATAATTGCCTCTGAGATGTACGTAGTAGAAGTAGGCTATAGTGTTGAAAATGAAAAATACCCAAGTAAAGTAAAAGTATCTCAAACTTAGTGCAGTAAGTGAGTAAATGCACTTAGTTACTTTCCACCACTCGTAATGCACTCTATCTCTCAGCACTGTCAGGCTTCATAAATGCTCCCAAGTTGTTTTATTTCATTTCAACAGGACAACTAATGGGCTCTGCCTCTCAGCTGGCAACTTTGCGCACACTTAGCCCTTATTGCCTCGCATTAACGCACTTATCAGCGTGAGTCTGATGGGTCCATTTTGTGCGTTTCTGAAGGTTCTGCTACATTTGGTTTGTGTCATTTACTCATCTAATTTTCATAATGTACTATTGGAGACCTAAAGATATACAGTAGCTGATCTACAACTCACACCGCGTTGCTGTTGCAACTTGAACGCGTGCTGAGTCGCCAGCAGTGGGCTTCTTCTCACTCGGTGCGACCACTCGCTTGGCTAACGCTAGTGGTGTAAAGTAACTCAGTACATGTACTCAAGTACTGTACTTAAGTACAATGTTGAGGTATTTTTGGGCGGTGAAACCGCCCCTATAAGTGAGGTTTGGATATTTGTACAACAAATCCTGCGCTGTGATTGGCCAAAAATGTACCCCGCCTAACCCTGCACCGTGATTGGCCAATCACAGTCTATTCAGGACTGTGATTGGCCAGTGTCACATGACACATGTGCATAGCCCTATATAAGAAACCATAACTTAAAAAAAACAATAAATGTGTTTTTTTAAAGTTATGGTTTCTTCCATCATAAAGAGTGTTTCAATAAATGTATTTATTTTTTGTACATGATTGGTTGACTCCATTCAGTATTGTGATTAGATAGCAAGACACCGCCCACTTCACACAGGGTGTGATTTTTTTTACTTTACTGGAGTATTTCCAATTTTCAGTACTTTTACTTCTACTCCACTACATCTCAGAGGCAAATATTGTACTTTTACTCCACTACATTTAGTTGAAAACTTTAGTTACTAGTTACTTTGCGATTATCAATTATTATATTATAAGACATGCTGCGAATGGCGCGTCTGCCTTGAAACATGGAGATGCAACGTGTCTATGGTTTGCAGAAAGGTAAAAAAAGCTATATTTTTCCTCTGCCAATTGGGCTGGAAGCATACTTACAGTAGTACATACAGTATTTGCAGTTATGATGCCCACTGAAAATAGCAGATCTACAAGCTCACGGCCCGTCGCGGTACTAAGTTCTACACAGCTGGAAGGAAGGTTAAACAGTGAGAGAATTCCACAGCAGCAGTTCCACAATGTAGATACAGTATGTTTCTATACTATACCCCTACAGGGGAAACAGGAAACCATCAGTGGGGGTATGTATGTAAAGTAATACCGTTACGTAGCCCGTTGGTTCTAAAAGTGGGGTCCAGGGACCCCTAGGGGTCCTTGAGGGGGTTCCAGGGGGTCCCCAGAAAAAGTAGTTAATGAAGCGTCACAATCATTTGAACCACTTTATCGATGTACTGTACTGTATACGTTGGCTGTTCAAAAATAACAGATCTACAAGCTCAGAGCTTGTAGATCTGCTATTTTATTTTTTTTTGTGTGAAAAATATCAAAAGTGTTTCAGATGGGGGTCCGAAACATATATCAATTTGGGGGTCCTTGACATGAAAAAGTTTGAGAACCACTGACGTAGCCTGCCTTTGTGGCTCGGTTCCCTGGTCCCACTGCCAGCCGGGATCCGTCAGACTTTACAGCAGGACAAAGACGATCCTATCAATGCGTATAGTTGTCGCATTGATATGGAGCCAGTCTCCCATAGGAATAAACTGAATTATGATCAAAGTCGGTCTTCACGCCAGCCGCGGATAACTGTTCAATTTCAACTTCAAGAAGTGAATGAACATTTAAAGACTCACAGACGATTCTAATAATAACTTGTATCACCAGCATTTTTATTCCTGTTTTTTTTAATTGTGTTTCATCATTCCCAAACTCAAGGGATTGAAGTAATCAAATGACAATTAACCAACCCGTCACTGCTCGAAACGGTTGATGTTCCAACGCCCTGCGAATGCATGAACACTTCTCCCCCGTGTGGGTTTTCACCGCATACCACCTGGAAGCTATAACAACCCGACGCCATCCACTTGGCCATATTGTGGATGCGCAATAAAATTGACCTCTAATTGTCCATTAATCAAAGGTTCATCAGCCCTCATTATCGCTCACTTAGAGAGGCCATTGAAAAAACGGCATGTGTTGGTGGTGTTGTGTTTTGTTTTTCACAATGGTCTGATGGCATGGTTTACAAGAGGACTACAGTTATAGGTCCGGTATATATGAGAGCGAGAGCGACCTGAATGATATTTCCACAGGGTAGTTTGTTATCCAGGGCGAGCTTTCTGGATAGTATAGTGTGGGAGCCAAAACGTATGGGCTGTGCTGTTCTGAGCCCCTACGCTTATGTAAAGGAGCCCCTCCTTTACATAAGCATCACACACTGCAGGTAAGAGAGCCAGCGCGGGCGTGTCAATCCCTCCCTTTGCAATGAAAGTGTGCTCGCTCAAACAAAAGAAAGTGAATGTGCCTTCTATTACACGGGCCTAGCCAAGACACAGAGAGAGAGAGAGAGAGAGAGAGAGAGGCCACTCACAAATCACTTCAGGCTGAGAGACAGCTTTACTGCAACAGTAACTCTGCCTCTCTCTCTCTCTCTCTCTCTCTCTCTCTCTCTCTCTAGGCCGACCATGGCGGCATGGTTGCTAGGCAACACCTGGAGGCCAGCTCCCATAGTATCTGACCTGATTAGTTAATTGCAAAAATAAAGAAGAAGAAGTGCGTGAACTGTAAAAAAAAAAGACTAGAGTGAGAGACTGTCAATCTGATCACTGTGTTGTTACTGTTTTTCTGTTGGCTGCCACCAGGCAGTGGCTGAAAAAGCGGATTAAAAGCAACCTGTACTGGGCCACCCATGTACACACAGAAAACTAATGGTTCTTTAAAAGGCTGCATGTTTCCATGAAGAACCATCACCTACTAAAGAACTATTTTATTTAGTGAATGGTTCTTCATTTTCCAGAGAACCTTTTATACCTTTTATAGTTGTCAATGAACCGTTTTACGATTGTACTTTAAAATCCTCTGGCTTTTGTTTTATAATGCTGAAGTAGCCATTCTTTCTGTCTGCCTTTGGCCAGGTGTGCCTTACCAATTAGGTGATAAGGGCACAGGTGCAACAAGCCGCCAATTGATTGATGGAATGGTATAGACCATATTCGCACGGCGGCCATGTTTCTATGAAGTCAATGAAAGTAGCCACCCCGGGTGGCGGCACTTTCAATGTTAAATTCCAATATGGCCGCCGTGTGAATATGGTCTATGGGCACAAGGGGAGATCATAAATGGATTTCAAAAGGATGCATATTCAAAAACAGCAAAAGTATAGCAGATCGACAAGCTCAAAACGCGTGGCTTTACGCCGCGTTTCGAGCTTGTAGATCTGCTACTTTTGTGTGACACTGTAGTATGATCAAGTAGGGCGTTAATCTACGGAAAAAAACACAAAAAGTTAGACAGCATCGATATATAGGCCTTAAATGGTTAACATGTCTGAAGAACACAAGTGGGTCTATACAGTAAGCTTTCTGTCAAATGTAAGAAGAGCGGGGGCTCCAAGGAAACAAAGCTTGTGAACCACTGATGTATGCAATGGGAGCCAATGGCAGTCCCACTCCATGCGTCCGTCCCTATAGGTTAGTGCAGAGGACTATCTATTTTCTCGTGGGAGTTAGTTAAAAGAACCCAATTTATGCATTCTCATAAAAAATATTCTAGCGCGACCGTCTCTCTCAGCCGAGTACTTAACCAGACCCATTGGAAATGGTGACAGGCTGAAGACGAGATTGAAATTGTATGTTTCTCGTGGGGATGGAGTCATCCAGGGAGCGTTGCAGTGGGAAAGGGGGAACAGCTTCTGCATCTGTACAATGGACACATATTTCACCGTACAATTGCTTGGGGGAAGAAGAAGAAGAAGAAAGAAATTGAGCGGTCCGGTTGCGTTGCATTTTTTACCGTCATCCCCTGGGCGTGAACCGCAGCGGAATGGGTTAGCGTAGCACTGATTGCGCTGCGGTGACGCCGCCGTTGTTTTTCATTGGATGGTGAAGGTTTTTGTCACCTCGGGCGAGAGCCACTGTGTCCAAAAAAAAAAGAAATTACATATATTTATAATATTTGAAGCTAGACAATCTATTGTAGGAATAAGAGCTAAGCATATAGACTGTAGATAAGGCTGTCACGGTCATGACATTTTAGTTGATGATTAATTGTCTAACATAACACGATAACGCATTCAATTTAGTTTTTGACATTGGAACAAATGAATAAAAATGACATTTATGTTTTACATGTAGGCTTTGTAAACTAAAATGCAGACAGCAGATATGACAAATACGTTAACTAGGCTACACAAAGAAATGACTGACAGTGGCTGGTACCAATAATCAAAATAAATAATGTACTATATGGCCAAAACAGGCCATAATAAATGATATTGTGGTATTGTAACTTACATAGGGATTCCACCACTCACCAAATCGTAGTATTTCTTGTAAATGAAAAATGGTGTCCTTGTATGCTCTCCTTTATGTGGACATAAATACATTGTTAAAATGTGTATAAATTGACGCAAATATGACATTTCTGTTCATTTCATCCAGCTGTTTTAATACAGATGAATGAAAATTATTCGAACGATTATGCAAAAATAATTGTGATTACCTCAAATAATTGCCATCAGGCAATTATGTAATAATTGCGACAGGCCTAACTGTAGAAGGAACTTGTTTCCCCTCCATTCCTGTCAATGTGGAGAGGATAGATACACAATGCATGAGTTTCAATGTCCTCATTACATACCTACTTAATACCGGATTAACATAATTATAACACTACACAGCCAGAGAAAGAAACTTTTTCCTTTTTGCTGTATTTCTTATATAGTGTAGAGAGACTTTATTTGGCAGTGCAATTGCACATTAATGAACACTTTTACGTGTGTGTGTGTGTGTGTGTGTGTGTGTGTGTGTGTGTGTGTGTGTGTGTGTGTGTGTGTGTGTGTGTGTGTGTGTGTGTGTGTGTGTGTGTGTGTGTGTGTGTGTGTGTGTGTGTGTGTGTGTGTGTGTGTGTGTGTGTGTGTGTGTGACTACTCTAAGATATTAGATATTATAAGTGGTCGCAGGTCTGGTTGTTTTTCAACCGTTGTTTGAGTTGGCCTTTGAAAGTTATGAGCGCAGGGCTTTTTCTCAGTGTGACTGAGAGGCAGTTCCAGCTTAAGCTGCCTTTTATAGAGGACATTTTGTCCAAAGGTGGTCTCTCTGTGGTGGACCGGGCAGACAGGAAACCAAGGGTGGAGACAGGAGAGACACATTACGTAGCTCTCAAACATTTGCAACACGTTTGTGAGCTTGTAGATCAGCTATTTTCAATTAGCCGATGTAATATAGGGGTTAAATCGGTTAAATTCATTTAACATGTTATAGCCTAACTGACAGTATTAACACATTTCGCTGGAGACCCCACTTTGAGAACCACTGCATTACATAATGGATGTTGGACTTCAAATGGGGTCCTTGCGGTTCACAGGGAACAAATTGCCTGTGTTAGTAACCGGCTGAGCCACCAGGCACCCCGACAATAATATGTGTTTCCATGGGGACATAGAGCGGCACATGCTTTGCTTCCAATGTAATTTGACGCAATATATCATCGCTGTCGGGCAGAAGCCTTGTATCTCCACATTTCAACTCTTTTTAGTTTTGGTCCTAAATTAATGTTGCGCAAAAGTAACGAAGATGGCAGATCTACAAGCTCACAATGCGTAGAACGGCTGTTTTTGCAACAACAAAAAAAGAAAGTGCAATTGGTTAAGTCTGTGGATTTTTATAGACGTTGAACCAATTGTGACTAAATAATAACGACATTGAATCGATTGGAACACAGGCTCTTTCCTTCTCCAGAAAACGGTTTTGGACAAGGTTTCTGCCAAGTAATTTACACAATCACTTCACTTATTATTACTTAGTTTTTACATACTGTAGGGATTTCAAAACTCACCAAATCAATTTCCCAGTTTTTTTGTCTGAAACACAGGGGGGCGAGAACTTGAGCAGGAAAATGACGATAAAATGAACACCTGTAATTCCAAAGCTTTAGTGACTTGTCTTTTATCCTTGTTATTGAACACAGAAAATCTAATATTTCATCAACCATGCAGCTTAGACATGGTCACTGAATATTGTGCTTTGCCTTTGGCTTCTTTCTTTCTTTTTTTGGTTGGTTATTATTTCTCATTTGATTTCAACGTTCAGCCAGGCTAACTGATAATCAGTTTCTCTGTCCCCTTTTGAAACCCAGGATTGAACCAGACACAAATTAAATGACCCACGGAAAATAACCTTTTTGGGTCATTAATTCTCCAAAGTAGCCGTTGATGGGGAAATTATCACCAACAGGCTGTGTTGGTGATCAGTTGTTCTGTGTCCTGTTGGAACATATGAGAGGACGAGGGTTTTGACTTTACCAGAAAAATGCCCTTTGCCTCGGAAATCCTGACGAGGAGTGGTTGGTAACCCAATTAAACAGAAATGTCACACTGGTAATTGCGTCTCACAATGTGAATCATCCTCGGAGAGTGGCTTCCACTGTGGCCCCGCCGAAAGGGTGATAGTTGAATCCCCTCTCTCTCTCTCTCTTTCACTCTGTCTTTCTCTGTCTCACTCTCACTCCATATTGCCCTCTGTCTGTCTTTCTTTGTACACCCCCCCCTATCTCTCTCTCTCTCTCTGCCTCTAGCTCCCCTGTCCCCCCTCCTCTCAGTCAATTTTGCTTTTTTGACATGACAAAAGTTACAATTCAACATTAGATTAAATCGTGATCATCAAACAGTTAAAACAACATTGAATTCACGATAAAATGTACTTCGTGAACCTGCAGTCCTACAGTATAGACTGTGTGCGTGTGTGTATGTGTGTGCACAAGTTCTTGCTACTTTGCTAAACATAGAAATATGGACATGAGTTTTCTGCCTCGACGGCAACGACTTGAGAGCTGTAGGAGTGATCACTTCAAGAAGTTCCAACAAGTTGCAGGACGGCTTTCTGCTCAGTGTGTCCAGGCAGTGCAATAGAAGGGTGTTCTATCTTTTATATATAAGTCTTTAAGTGATGGGATGACATCGATGACAACTACTACTCAGATTTAGAAGCAAAAGTAGCGATACATTGCTGTCGGGCAGAAACCTCTTATCTCTTATGTTCTAACTTTTTGAGATTGTAGATCTGATACTTTTGCAGTTTTTTTTTTTAATCCTGAAAAGTAATACCACACAATGTGGAAATACTCAGTCAAAAGTAAAAGTCCTGTGTTCAACGTACAGTATGTGTAAATGTACTGAGTACACCACTGGACCGAACACATGTCTTTCAGTTATGGGACGACATTGTTTCTTACACACTATGACTCAGGTTCATATTCAGCCCCTCATACTGACAACTGAAGCCCCGCAAATGATATATTTTTTTCTTTACACAAAAGTCGTAACTGCGCCCGAGGCGCAGAAAGTTCTATATTTGACCGAGAGTCCGAGACAAATGTCTCTTTTGTGATATGGTAGTCGGTTTCATAATGTATAACGTCTCATACGCCAGCCTGACAGTGTGTCAAGTCCAATGCCAGGCAAATTAAAGATCTATGTTTAGCTTTGACAATGTTCAGAGAACACGTGGGGCCTTAGGTACGTTCAGCACCGTGTTACATCAGGAGGTGGAAAGTGACAAAGTACATTTGCTCAAGTACTGTACTTCACATTTTTCTGCACTTTATACTTTATATTGCACTTTATTTGACAACTCTAGTTACAAGTTACTTTGTACATTTAGATCATTCGTAATTGATCATATTATTAATGAAATATTCTAAATATCTAGAAAATGGCTCATAACGGGATGCTTCATGACGCTCGTGAGCTGGATCTGCTATTTTTGAATAGCCTAAACTTATGAAATAGGGCTTCAGCGGTTAATGATCAATACATTCTTAAATTGCCATTGTGCATAATGAGTAGCCTACTTTTACTTTTGGTACATTTAGCACTAACTTTGAAAACAGGCCTTTAACTTGTAACAAAGAATTTCTACATCACGGTATTGCTTAGTCACAAGCAAGGCTATTGCTAACTTAAAGGGATAGTTCACCCACAATATGACTTTTTTTCTATCGATTAGTCACCCCATGGAGACTTGAATTCATGGATATTTTTTTGTTTTTGGCGCATTCCTAAGCCAATAATTTGAAAGAGTCTCCTTTGTCTCCTACCGGAACCGCTGCCTACAGTTCCGCTGGTCATCAAACTATGACTAACTAAAAAAAAGTCATATTTTGGGTGAACTATCCCTTTAAGTGAAAAATCTAGTACTTCTTCCACCACTGGTTAGATCGACCATCAGAATCCCATAGTCCAATTCCATAGTCTTCTAGCAAAGTCCATTAAAAATGAAACACAAATTAAAATGCCAATTTATGGAAACGCCACAAGAACACATTAATTCTCCTCATAGGACAGCATTGAGTTTCAAAATATTCCCCAAAGCTAGTGGAAACATCTCCTAATGGGGTGAGATAATTTCTGTTATTGGAAACAAGTGGAGTTATCTCAGCTCAATGTCAGGCTTTACTCACGTATGAGAATAATCTGATGATACGGCTGCAGTGCTAGGTTTAGCAAAAACCATTTCAGAGCGTTATTGTGCAGACTGCAGAGTAGGCTACTACATTACACATTAATTTAACCCTGAGAGTACACTCTCAGGGTTAAATTAACACTGGCAATTGTACATTGTATAGTGGTATACGGCACACATGTTGGGCCTGTTCACACTGTTACGACTTAAAAGCTAGCTTAAAAGCGCAATTATTTCCTTAGCCACTTAAATAAAACAGGGAAAGCAGCTGTGTCATTTTCAATTTTTGCATTGGCTATTAGAAAATAGCAGATATATCAAGCTCGAGCGTGTACATCTGCTATTTTTGAATATTTTTGAAAAATCTTGAAAGTGTGAGAACTACTGATTTAGAAGGCATTTGTAGAATGGGCCTCAGGTCCTAATGGGTTAAATTAATCAGCCCTATTAGATATAGATACCATATCGTCACTGTCAGGTAGAAACCTTGTGTCTCCATATTTCAACTTTTAATGTTTTTTTGTGTGTGTGTGTTTTTTTCATAAATGAATGCTCTACTTCATCGTGCAAGAGTACAAAAGCACAGAAAATAACTGATTTTGCATATTATTTTTTACATTTGTTGAAAGTGAAAGTGGTTAAGTGTGTCTAGTGGGTTTTATAAATATTGGGCCATTGAAAAGCATTAACAAGATCTTTGTGACTAAATCCAAAGTGCATTGGATCCATTAGAAACACAGGTTCTGTGACACATTTACCTGAAGAAGTAACAGTTTATTTGGACATACAAGGTTCCTGCCCGACAGCGACGATAACGTAATAATAGTTTCCTGAGAAGCGTACAGTACACTTTTCTAAACACTGGCTCTGTGTCATTCTGCCAGTTGCACTGAGTCAAGAAACATCATAAGCAATTTCACACCTCCTGAAGCCACTCTTAAACATTTCTATTTTCAACAGCACCACCCTGGAGAAATAGCACAGCAGACCTGTCGTCTAAAAAAAGCCAAAATGTCCCCAGCTCAGTGTAAATATTCATGCAGATTCAGTCAATAATAGATTGAATGACTCAATGGTAGCTTTTGCATAGACGGGGGGGACGGGGATCTATGCAAATTACTGTTGTTGGGCGGAACCTCTTATCATCTTTTATTTTAACTTTTTTGGTAAATTAATGCCCTACTTGATCACACTACAGCATCACACAAAAGTATCAAAACTAGAAGACCTATAAGCTCAAAACGCGGTGCGACGCAAAACGTATTTTTTTGTCGATCTGCTATTTTTGATTTTAATCCTGAAAAGTAACAGTTTTGGACATACATCTCAGAGGCATATATTGTCCTTTTTACTCCACTACAATTATGCGAAACTTTAGCTACTAGTTGCTTGTAAATCTGCTATTTTTCTATTGCTTTTGCTTTTGCTACTTTAAGAACATTTTGAAGTCAATAAGTTGTGTACTTGAGTATTTCTGCTTTGTGGTATTGATGCTTTTACTAAAGTAACACAAAATCGGAGTACTTCTTCCACTGGTTATCTGCTAGCAAGGGAATTTTGCCGGTAACTTTTCTCCCTTCTCGACTCAATGTGAATATTAACCACTTGAACCACAGCATTCTAGGGGGAACATTCACCAAAAATAGCCAATCTACCGATTTACACAACGCAACGCAACGTTGTGAGCTTGTTGATCGGCTGTTTTTAGTGAAGATATTTTGCGTAGACAAAAAAAAAAGCGGTCCATGTAGGCCTACAGAGACAGCTCAGGTCCAGTTTATTAAGTCTAGAGGGTGTAGGTGGTTCAAACAGATTCAGGCACAGATGGTTACTGCTCCTCTGTCCTCCAGCTCAGCAGATGGGAGGTCTCGGCTCCACAACCCCACATTAATTTTACACTCCTTTCCAGTAGTAGTAAATCAAAGTTAGACACTGCACCCCCTCCCTCTCTCTCTCTCTCTCTCTCTCTCTCTCTCTCTCTCTCTCTCTCTCTCTCTCTCTCTCTCTCTCTCTCTCTCTCTCCCCCCCTCTCTCATTTGCAAACTCTCGCCTCTCTTATCAACCTGGACAGTACAGTCTGTAGTCTGTGTAAATTATGGCAGAGCCAAGCGTGTGACATGCCTGGTGATGTTCGTTATGTGAGTCACATTGTAATGTAACACCCTCCTACACGACCAATAGCATTCATTCCCCGCCCCCGCTCTTGATTGACAAGCTACCCAACCAATAGCATTCTTTAGGAATTGATTTCCGGTTCCTGTTGCCGGTATCTTTTTGGCATATATTAAATGTTGTATATCCATATAATGGTTGGATATGACACATTTATAATAAGGAGACAGAGAGACCAGGTCGGGTTGCACTGTAGCTTCACTTTAGTGTAAACAAGGACTGCAGGTACAAGGAAGTACATTCAAGACAGAGGGGGGCATGACGGTAGCTGAGCAGGGACAAAACTAGGGTTGTCAATACACAACATTAAAGATGACAGATTTCAAATTGCTGAACAATCGGCGTCATTTTCGGTCTGTAGAAACTCTTTTTATACAGTCTATGCTTCAAACACAGCTCAAACAAACTAAATCCTGTCGTTTTACCGTTCGTCCTGATTGTAGCAATGCAAGCTTGTTCTATCATAGTTGTAGTACATTTACTCAAGTACTGTACTTAAGTTAGTACAATTTTGAGGTATTTGTACTTTACTTGAGTATTTCCAATTTCCAATACTTTTACTTCTACTCTACTACATCTCGGATCAAAATATTGTACTTTTGCTCCACTACAATTATTTGAAAACTTTAGTTACTTTGTAGATTTTGATTATTATTACAAAACATACATTAACCACTTCAGCCCTATACACATTTAGGCCATTTGAAAATAGCCAATCTATAAGCTCACAACGTGTTGCAATGTGACGCGTTGTGAGCTTGTAGATCTGCTATTTTCAAAAGATTTTTATACATTTGAAAACTTGTGAAATGGGACATTCTGCACAATGAGTGCTTTTACTTCTGGTACTTTAAGTACATTTGATACCATTACTTTTGTACTTTTACTCTTAAAATGTTGAATTCCGGACTTTTACTTGTAACAGAGTATTTCTACATGCAGTATTGATACTTTTACTTAAGTAAAACATTTGAGTATTTTTTCCACCACTGGAAGCCACTGTGGATGAGGGCATGTTTAAGCCACATGCCTCAACCACTTAAGCCCATTTGAAAAAAATCAAATTATTCTGAAAAACTACAAAAATAATGCCCAAAGTAGGGACATCGGGGTTAAATGTAAAATGCAAATGTAAAACGTAAATACACTAATCTCAAAATGGAATTCCGACACCTATAGCTTTGTTCCTGATGGATTCTTTTGGTCAGGTCACAATCTCTATAAGCAAAATCGGCTGTGCAAAGTTCCTTCTTATCGCCTTTTTTATTTTTGTATTATCAGAGACATTTAATATACTATGCGTGCACCCAAAGTGTCTGGAATAAAGCACCTGCACCGCAGCACCTCAACATTTGGGAGTTTGCTTTGCGATAATGAAAGTGGACAAAACTCGCATACCGGCCTTGAAATCTCCGCTGTCTCCTGTCTGCATGCATTCTCAGGGGCCTGACCTCGGAAATGTTAGTGCATTTCTCCTCTGATAGGATTATCTCCTCCATTATTGAGAGAGAACGGAGCCTCGCAACGCGGCGGGTGGCTCTCTTTCATGCATTGTTCCTATCTATAATTGCTTCCTTTTCATGAGTTTTGCCAGCGAGAGTTCGATTAGCTGGTAAATGCTAAAGGTGTTGCTCCTTTTCCCACCGATAGGTTATCAGCTGAATAAAAGTGAAACGGGTTTGAATACCAGTGATGGAAATGTACAATTTTCCAGCTCTGGTAGCCTAGCTTGTGGCGCTGTGTTGCACTCTCTTCCGTTAGTGTTGTTCTTTTGCGGTCGTCGTCACTCACAGCGTGCTGGATGGCAGATAATGTTGCAGAACAGCGACCGCAACATGCATTCGGTATGCCACGGCAGTGGTTCTCAAACTTATGTGAAGGACCTCCAGGTTGACACTTATTGGCCTGCGGACCCCCATTTGAAAAGATATGCCAGGGACCCCCATAAGAGAAGATTTTCACGGCTCTATAGCAGTGATTCTCAACCATTATAATTTCAAGGACCCCCAGTTTGACATGCATTAGGCTACGGACCCCCATTTAATGGCATTTCTATCTCTGGGACCCCAATTTATTGTAAAATCAACGTCAATGTAACTATGAGTGTACAAATGTGTACACTCTCAGAGTTACAGACCCATAAGGTTCTATTTGGTTCCTAATCTATCATTTAGCTGGGGACCCCCTGGAACTCCGTCAAGGACCCCTGGTGGTCCCCGGACCCCACTTTGAGAACCAATGTGCTACGGCATACCCTGATATGACGTAGCGGTCAACGACAGGATCCAAAAATCCTATTCACCATGAAGTAATAACCCTGTGTACTAACTATACTATAGGTTAACAACCACTTAGCCTTATGTACTTGACCAACCCGATCTCCAGAGATTACCGTAACATTGCACGGAACGAGTGCACTTCATTCCGTGGATAGCCGCCTCGGAACTCCCGAATTGCGTGCATATGGTACGGCGCTGCCTTGTGACAAAACCATTTCGGAGGCGCGCAGTCACAGGCGAATTGTCCCCCCGTGAAGGACCACCGAGGGAGCTAAGGCGACCGAGTTGCCGTCCTGAACGGTGTGACATTCGCCTGTGCCTACTCAGCGCCGTTTGAGTTATAGCACAGAATCGTAAATTTTATTGTGGGGACTGCTCTGCTTCCGGGTTTTTCCGTGTTGCGACTGGTTACGCCCACCGTGGGACTCGCCGTACATATGCACGCAATTTGGGAGTTCCGAGGCGACTATCCACGGAATGAAGTGCACTGTTCCGTGCAATGTTACGGTATTCTCTGGAGATCAGGCTGACTTGACTGTACGACGGATAATGAAAATAACTTTTCTACAAGCTTAGCAATGTGACATTTTGAGCTTACTTAATATCTACTGCACTGGTATAGGCAAATGTTTTTGCCTATATACCAGTAGTTTGTTGTGACCCTGTGACAAACTTTGCACGGCACTGGTGTGGGTCACAACCCACCAGTTGGGACGCAATCCCTGTGAGCAAAACGTGCCCCGCTAGGAAACGTGCTCAGTTAATTACTTGGTTAGATAAGTATTCAATCATTTTGACTTGTGGGCATTGCTGATTCACGGAATGCCCCCTGAAATGCGAGTGCGAGTTAAATGGAATGAGCCCTAAAGTAAAATTAGAACTTCAGCATTTTGATTGGAGAGTAGATAGTAAAGAGCATACATTTTTACAGCCAAATTCATTGTTCTCAGGCAGTGCTGGCAGATGCTCAGTAAAATGGATTAGAGTGGGAGATATTTGAAACCCCTCTCTCTGTTTTAATTAACCGATACCTCTGATAAATATTTAAAACCCTGGCAATAATGACATTGCCACAGGACAGAGGTACCCACGGGCAGATTAAAGCTGGGAGTTTTCAGAGGGATTTAATATTACTTTTAAACTACAGCGCCGCTTGCTAAGATATCTGGGGGAACTTAAACAGTCTGAGGCTTTGGGTTTTCCAAAGACTTGAGCTAGGCCTGGAACTCTTTGATGTTTTAATGCAAAAGCAACACAGAACAGCGTGCTATCCAACGTGGCTAGTGGCAGAAATTAGTCTATTTCCCCATAGATGTTTTGCCAATAAGGAAAAACACACATGAAACGTTTTAAATTTGCATTGCTGAGTCTTGTCAAAGAAAAAGTGCTGTACTTTGTGACAGTAAAGTTATCTTGAATCTTGAGGATGAGCATCTAAGCAGCACTTACCGTACAAACACATTACTTTCTGTTCACCATGCAGGGCGCATTCCCACAACTCAGAGCCAAGCAGAGGTTTCTGCTTTTTTTGCAGAAAACATAGCACAGAGAAAGAAAACTCCGTTCAACAATCATCCTGTTTATGTCCCAACATCTATATTCAAAGCTAAGTCACTGATTAGCCTTGTTTGAAGGGAGAAATGAGGCTTGCCACGCAACGCTCCACCACCTGCCAACTGTCTCATCTCTTTACTGTGCTAGCTACAGAGGAGTAGAGAGCTGGGACCGCACACTTATCTTGGGCACCTGGATCGCTACAGGCTGTATGCTCACCAGGTTTGTAGCTTGCTGCCTGTTGGAACCTGTTAAGTGGCTGCTTGGTGTGCTAAAAAAAAACGACCTGCTCGAATCAAAAACCATCTACTGTACATGAGAGATTCAGTTGAAATTAGTTATTATTGTGATGTGAGAACTAGTAGATAAACAGACGGACAGACACTGTATAGGCAAGTAGGCAAGCAGGCAGGTATTGCCCGAGGCCACACACTGTTTCCCCCAGAAGAAATTAAAGCGAGGGAGGCGTGCCCTCAATTTATCGTAGAAATTAAACTGTGTTTATTTTGGCTCAGAGTCTAACTGATCAATTCTCCTCTGCCATTCATTAGCATTGGCAATTTCCTCTGCGCAGATGAGGAAAGTAGTCTGATTGAATTCCAAATTAAAAATTAAAAGACTGCTGAGCAAAATGAACGGGCTGACTGCTTGCACTGATAGGCCCCGGAGGTTGGGCGTAACACCAGGGACGGTGTTACGTCTGCAACCCCCCCCCCCCCATCTCCAGCGAGGTAAGAAGACTTCACTGCAGCCAAGTTTTTCTTTTTAAAAATCCGATGTTTTGATGGCTTTTCCGCCTTTGATTGAGTACAAATGAAGATGGACGGGAAAGAGGGAGAGAGAGACAGGAGAGACATGCAGCAAAGGTCGTCGGGAGCGGAACTCGAACCTATCGGAACCTACCTAACTATGTGGTATGCGCCGGTTAGGCCAGCGGGCACCCCACAGACAATTTTTTTCTGACCTATACTCACCAACCCTAGCATCCCTATTCTGTGTCATTCAGTTAGAATAGGTGAAGAGAATTGGCGTACAGCAGTGTTTCCACTAGCTTGTCAGATGTTTGGATGCAAGGTCTTGTTTTGATTTGAGCTCCTCCACAGTGGTAAAGTCCCTGCCCACCACCACGGAGGTTGTGGGTTCGAATCCACCGTGGTGCATCCGGCTTTGTCGGGCGTCTATGTGAACACAGTAGACTCTATGCGCAGCAGCCATATTGGAAAGAAATTGGGCCTCTTCTTACTTCCTGCACAGGTGTTACTAATGATACTAATGAAGGCTCTGTTCCATTCTGGTCAAACAGAGTCAGGGGTGCTGATATTGTGCATGTTGTCTCACTGGAAACACGCTGCTACACTAGTGGGTCTCAAAGTGTGGTCCAGGGACCCTCATGGTTCCTTGAGGGGGTTCCGAATGATCCCTTACGGGTGTGTAACTCTGAGAGTGTACAAATGGAACCAAATGGACCCGTGAGGGTCCATTTGGTTCCATTTGTACACTCTCAGAGTTATGGGGGTCCTTGAAATTAAAATGTTTGAGAACCACTGTGCTACATGAAATGGAGACAGAGCCTTCATTAGAATCATTGGTAACACCTGTGAAGGAAGTAAGGAAGAGGCCCAACGACTTAATTGGGGAGAAAAAGGGCAAAAAATGTATTCACTACTCTAAATTTACAAAAAAAGGGGAAAAAAATAATGTTACTGTAGTACTGAGACTGTAAATGGAGCAAGTCATTCATTTAAAAACTACATCTTTCCAGAGGTGCTCGGTGAAGCTTTATGCCACGCAATGAGTGCATTTTCCATCAATTCACTGAGCTGTATTTAACACTAGATGAAATAACTGTCCCGCAGATGCTATTACCCCCAAGAAAAATCCAAACTCATTAACGCTGAAACCAAATGAATTTGTGAAAAACTGCCTCAGAGTATGAAGATATGTGTACTGATGATGATGATTATGGGCCATGTAAGTCACCTGTGTTTTCCTGTTAAGTCTAATGTTTGTCCTTTAATGTTGATTCACCAGTGGTGGAAGTATACTCACATTTTTGACTTAAGTAAAAGTAACAATACTACAATGTAGAAATACCATGGTACAAGTAAAAGTCCTGCAATCAAAATGTGACTCGAGTAAAAGAACAAATACATTGGTATCAAATATAGAGTAGCCTACAAAAGTAAACGTTTACAAAAAACGGAACATCTTTTTCAAAAATAGCAGCTCTACAAGCTCCTAATGTGTCACTATTTGGCACATTGTGAGCTTGTAAAGTTGCTCTTTTCAAATAGACAAAGTATGGAGTAGGGTGTGTTTTGTAATAATAATCTAAATCTATCTAAAAGTAAATTGTAACTAAAGTTTTCAAATAATTGTAGTAGAATACAAAGTACAAGTATTGAATCATGGACATAGTCAAGTAAAGTAAAAGTACCTCAAAACTGTACCAGCCACTGTGATTCACATCCTGAAGAAACACGCACAAAAAAGCACAATCTTTCTGATAAATACTGTGCTAGCCATCTCCACTCTCCAAGACAGAGTGTTCACTGGAAGAGGGAATCCGTCTTCAGCCCGTGGCGAGGACCAACATAAATTCACCAGCCAATCTATTCCCTTATCACGCTGACAGATGAGAGAGACCCCAATCAGTTTGGGGGAAAAGTGAGACATTTATCAGTTGAAGTACAGGGGAGATCCGCATTCTGAATGTATTAATTTTAGAGGAAGGCAAGCACCACTTGATAACATCATCAGGTTTCCAATCTGAATGTTACAAGAAAAAATAGTTGATCTTAATAAGTGCTTTGATCTTGTACTTACTATATTTGTTTCCAATATTTGACCTTTTTCTTCTGACAGACCAGTGGTTCCCAATCTGTTTTACAGCTTGGCAACAAGCTGCCAATAAACAAACGCTGCAACTAGTCGTCACTTTCTCACTTTTCTCCCTATAGATGGGTTTCCGCGCGACTTCATCACAGAGCAGAGTGCGCAATCTGCGCATGCTTGGGGTAGAACGAACCGGAAGCGCCCTTCACTCTGTTGTTTTGTTCGGGATTTAGATAGGCATAATGCTGCTATTATAGGCATAATAGGCATAATGCTGCTATTATATACAAACAGATCCAACTTCCGACAAATAATTTTTATTGAGTAAAGAAGATATTACAAACTGCATAATTTAATCTACTTTCATTAAACCCGGTGAAGACCATTTCTTTTATGAATGTACAATGGCCAGAGCTGCTGCGGGTAATAGCGCCCTCTACAGGCTCATCCCTCCACTGCGCGCGCATCATCCTCTCATGTTTACAAACAGGAAACCCATCTATTGGCTCAAGGCCAGCCAATGAGGGCGGTGCCGCCAATGGCTTCCCATGCTCTGAACCAAGCCCCCAGAACCGCGGTACAGAACAGTGAAGCTGCCGCCGCCTGGTGGTCAAATCTGGGATTGCAAGACTTCCGCATTTAAAACGCTACTGCGCGTGCGTCTACCGTCTGAAACCCTAGTGCGCGTGAGACAGACACAGATGCACTTGTCTTCTTTCTATTGGTAGCCAAGCTTCAAGCTCGACATTTCATGTCGGTCTTGTTTTAACTTGGAGCCCCCATTCTTACCTGTGACACAAGCTGAGTCCCCCACACACATTACGGAAAAAGCAGATCTACGAGATTGAAGGCTATTTCCACAAATTCTGTGGGCAGCAGTGGCTCTGGAGCCAGAGCGGCCGTTTGGGACACTGAAGGTTCCCGGTTTGATCCCCAGGATTAGCGTCAAAGTGTCCTTGAGCAAGACACTCAACCTCCCACCTGCTCCTGATGAGCCAGGTTGGATGCCTTGCATGGTTTCCTCTGCCATCTGTGTGAATAGGGTGAATGTAATGCCCATTGTAAAGCGCTATGGAAGGCACTTATATAAATGCACCATTTACCATTTTAAATGGTCATTCTGGGCCTTGTGGCTCCTTAACCCGTTTAGACCGGGAAAGTATCTGTGTCATCTTCAATTTCTTTGGCTATTAAAAAATAGCAGATATAAAAGCTCAAAGCGCGGTACCAAGTGAGCGTGTAGATCTGCTATTTTTGAAAAATCGTTAAAATGTGTGCAAATCTTTTATTAATATATATATATATATATATACTTTTTTTTAAGCGAAATAATTTTACTCAAATCTTTACTTCTGGGGGGTCCCTGGCACAACATATTTTGAGACGGGGGTCAGCGGCCAAATACATATAATTTTGGGGGTCTTTGACATGAAAAAGGTTTGAGGACCACTGATATTAGGCCTATGGCAACATAATTCTTTTCGAAAAACTGTTTACTCTATTTAGAAGACATTTGTAGAATCCCCAGAAGCAAAGATACAAGTTAAAATGTTCGCTTAAAAAAATATATATATTCAAAGATTTGCACACATTTTCACGATAAAAAAATAAATAGCAGATCTACAAGCTCCTTGACCTTGTATATCTGCTATTTTTGAATAGCCAAATAAATCTTAAAATGACACAGGTGCGTTCCCGGTCTTAATGGGTTAATTGTCTGCTTGTTAAATGATGAGAAATGAAGCTTATTTTGTCACTCTGGATGAGAACATATGCTAATTGCGTAACATTTAAATGACAGGAGCTCAGAGCCCAGCAGTGTGCTGCCAGGTGTGTATAAATCTCCCCCTCTCTCCTCTCATAAGTATAAGGTTTTTATTGAAGATCATAAATCTGCTGCTCTCAAACTGTTCATTATTCTGACCCTCTCTGTGAAGTTGTGACTGACATCAGTATGTGCAGGACAGCAGTGGTGGAAAGTAATAGGGCATAGCAGTGGCGGCCATTTTCTGGTTCCACTTCAAAATATTTTTTTCCCATTGACATTTCCAAAGATATTGATATCAATTAATTTAAGCCTAGAATCAAGCCATCCAGGGTCCTGGTGAATCATGACCATAAAACGTTTGATTCTGTGAAAAAACTTTTTTGAAAACGGCAAAAAAGGGTATTTATTAAATATAGTATATCATATAATTAAATATAAAATAATAAAAAATCACAGATTTTTTTTTTTAATGGTCACGATCTACTATATCGTTATGCAAACAGCAAAATATCGTATCGTTTGACTTTGTATCGTATCGAATCGTTTTGCAATGCAATTAATCGTATCGAATCGTTTTGCAATGCAAATAATACATTTTATCAATATTCAATAATTATCAATAAAAGTATTTATACGTTGTATTTAGCAATTTTAAGAAGAAAAAAGAGAACGAGGGGTTTATATCCACTATCTCCAGCTATATATTTTTCACACAGAATTTTTGGGTAAATAAATAGTTACTATATCGATATTTAAATCATTGAATCGAATCGTATCGTTCTAAATTAACCTGTCCTGTATCGTTCATGTATCATATCGACTAAATCCTTGAATCGAAACGTATCGCATCGTTCTAAAAATGAACCTGTATCGTTCATGTATCGTATCGACAACCAAGTATCGTGATATGTATCGAATCGTTGTTAAAATGTATCGTTACACCCCTAATTTACAGTATATCACTGTGCTCGAGTACAATTTTGATGTAACTTTTACTTCACTTATAGTATTTCCATTTTTCAATACCTCTACTCTAGCTCTGCTGGTCCACAGCGTTAGAAGGAACTCCTTCTAACGCTGTGGACCAGAGCTTCCTCTACTCCACCACATCTCAGAGGCAAATGTAATGCGTTTACTCCACTACTTATTATCTGACAGGTCTAGTTACTATGCAGATTTATAGGATTATTACAAAACATACTTTAACCAATTTACATACTTTAACCTTGTTTTATACTTTGGCTATTTGAAGATTACAGATCTACAAGCTCACAACGTGCCACGATGCAACGTGTTGTGAGCTTGTAGATTTTTTGAAAAAACGTACTTATACTTATGTTGATTTTTTTTGGGGGGGGGATTTTTTTAGAGAGGGATAGGGAAAGTAGACTGACAGGAAATGGGGAGAGAGATGGGGGTGACACACAGGTTCGACTCCCGGGAACGGGAGTCGAACCCGCGACACACTGGTCAGGCTGGCATGGCAGCCTATAGGGTGCCTGGACTGCCACGTTACGGCCCAGGCCACTTATGTAGAATCTTTAATACCCTTAAGACCCGAGGCCGATTCTACAAAATGTCTTCTAAAAAGTCAAGGACCCCCAAAATTATATGTATTTGGCCGCAGACCCCCGTCTCAAAATATGTTGTTCCAGGGACCCTCAGAAGCAACTATTTGAGTTACAAATGTTCGCTTTAAATATATATTTATATTGCACACATTTTCAGGATTTTTCAAAAATAGCAGATCAACAAGCTCATAGCGCAGCACTCTGTGCCGCGCTATGAGCTTGTATATCTGCTATTTTTGAATAGCCAAATTTAGAAATCCAAAATGACAGATGCCTTCGAGGTCTTAATGGGTTAACCCGGTCTTAATGGGTTAACCCATTAAGACCTGAGGCCGATTCTACAAAATGTCTGTTACTGAGGGTGTGACGTCTCAGCGTTCTCAAATGTGTTCTTAAAGTTTGAGGCAAATGGTCAATCAACTGCATTTTTTGTTCTTTTGAACACTTCCATCTGTAAGACGATATCATACAGAATAAACTTCATAAAGCTCAGAGAGAGAGAGAGAGAGTAGTCTGGGCTGATTTTTATTTTATTAACAGCGTTTAGTTTGAAGTAGCTACGGGTTATTTAATATCAGATAATTACTTTTGATATATACGGAAGTGGCTGGGTAATATCAGATACTTTAAGACTTTCTTTTTTAGTACTATTGTAATGGGTGACTTTCACTTTTACCAGGGTCATTTTCTAATCAAAATGTGGCTTTCAGCTTTTGCCAACTATTAAGATTTTCTTTTCTAAGTCCCCTTTCAGATCAAGTTCACATCCAGGCACTTGGACTCTGCCCGTGTACATTGTGTGTGTGTGTGTGTGTGTGTGTGTGTGTGTGTGTATGTGTGTGCACGCTTGCGTGCGTGCGTGTGGTTAATGGTAGCTTTGTGTATTGATGTGCTGTAGGCAGTGGTGTAAAGTAACTAAGTACATTTACTTAAGTACTGTACTTAAGTACAATTTTGAGGTATTTGTACTTTACTTGAGTATTTCCAATTTCCAATACTTTTACTTCTACTCCACTACATCTCAGAGGCAAATATTGTACTTTTACAATTATTTGAAAACTTTAGTTACTACTGTAGTTACTTTGCCGATATAAATATATTACTTTATAAAACTTACATTAACCACTTTAGCCCTATTTTATACCTAGGCTATTTGAAAATAGCCGATCTACAAGCTCACAACGCATCGCATCACGACGCGTTGTGAGCTTGTAGATCTGTTATTTTCAAATATTTTAGTACTTTTACTTTTGGTACATTAAGTACATTTTGATACCAATACTTTTGTACTTTTACTCAAGTAAATATTTTATTCTGGACTTTTACTTGTAACAGATCGATATTGTTATATTGCAGTATTGATACTTTTACTTAAGTAAAGAATTTGAGTACTTTTTCCACCACTGACTGTAGGTGGAGTGACTCAAAGCTGAGGGATGATTCATGTGAGCTGTGTCTGTCCACGCTATGTAAGGTAATGCTAGTTTCCACAAAGATAATTGCACTAAGCTAATTATAGTGAGTGCTGATAGAGAGGTCAGAGCGAGTCAGAACTTTAAGCTTTAATTGTGCCTCAAAAAGACAACAGTGGGAAAAGATATAATCTAGCTGTTAAAGGGACATCAGTCTTTTGATGTGCATTTCTGTTAATTGCTTAAATGGTTATTAGCAGGGCTGGGCAATTAACTGAAACCGTCATTTAGAATCTCCAACCAAATGAATCTTGCTCATGGTTAGGCTCAGGTTAATCAAATTATCGAGACGGATGTTTTTGTTTTTTGGTACACCGTATATTCTTTTTATTTCTTCAACAAATCGACACGAAAAAGATCTCTGATTAACTATAACCCTGTATTATACTGCATTGTACAATGTGGTGTGTGAAAATAGCAGACCCACAAGCTCACAATGCCTCACAGCACGTACAGTAGATCTGCTTTTGAGTACTTTTACTTTGGTATTTAAACCATATGACGCCAATACGTTTGTACTTTCACTCAAGTAAAACTTTGAAGTTGGAGGGATAATAATATTGAGAACATACAGGCAGACAGACAGTGAATGAATGTCATTCACTGTTTTGTGCAACATGTTCAAAATGTTGGCCTACTTCCGAACAGATAAGGCCTCACGCCTCCCTCATGTGATCTTTTGGCGCCCATCAAAGGGGGCACGGACCCCAAGCTGGGAAACACTACTATTCATGCATTTAGCATTTTGCTAGCTTTCTTTGCTCCTTAGATTTAGTGGTGTAAAGTAACTAAGTACATTTACTCAAATACTGTACTTAAGTAATATTTTTAGGTATTTTTACTTTACTGGAGTATTTCAAATTTTCAGTACTTTTTCTACTCTACTACAATTATTTGAAAACTAGTTACTTTGTAGAATTAGATTATTACAAAACATACGTTAACCACTTAAGCCCTATACATTTCGGCCATTTGAAAATAGCCGATCTACAAGCTCACAATGTGTCGCATCAGCTTGTAGATCTGCTATTTTCAAAATATGTTTATACATTTGAAGTTAAATGGGTCACTCTGCATAATGAGTACTTTTACTTTTGTACTTTTAAGTATTTTGATACCAATACTGTCAGACTTGTACTTGTAACACAGAGTCCTTCTACATTGAAGTATTGATTTGAGTACTTTTTTCCCACCACTGCTGTAGGCATTCATGCATTTTGCTGCCTTTACTGGCGCCTTAGATTTGATAAAAGGGTGGATGGTGGATGCTGGAGAAAACACACTTTCTCTTTTCACTCTCTCACTTTCTTCGCCTGTGGTCGACTCGCTCTCTCTCTCGTCTTTCCTGACACCCTCTCCTTATTTTGTCTGTTTCTCTCTATTTTATGTCTGCGTACGGCGGCTGTACCACCCTCTCCATTGCTGACTCTTCTTTTATCTTACCAATCTCTTTCTGTTTGTGACACGCCCACTCCCTCTTTTCTCTCCATCTCTGTCAATACTGTCACTCTGCCTCTCGCTCTGTTTTGTCTCCCTTGCTGCAATCCATCACTTTATCTTACTTCTTTTTCGTGCCGGAGATCTTTCCACGGTTCCACACATTAATTCCCTGCCCAAGAGGAATGGCCATTCCTTTAAACTTACTATCTAGTCTCTACTAAGCTGATGCCTGTTGAAAACTATGCCCATTGGGAACGATGCCCCTTGGGAGCTCATGCGTCCCTGGCTTTGCAATACCCATTGTACCGGTTGTCAAAGTACCCATCTGTCTGTCTGTCTGTCTGCCCGTATCCCTTTTATCCCCATATATGTAGTTCCTACAACATCAGTACTATGAAATCACATTGATGACATCCCAGTACTCCATATATGGGGATTTGCATATTTACCGCAAATCCAGCCGACTTCCGATGATCCCTTTGTGTCCCTTTTTCAAAAAGGGACACCAGGATTAATGTGGTTAACATAGGCCTATACATTTTTATTGTTAAATTGTGATATTATCAAACATAAATATAAGACATACTGTATCAGACGGTCTACATTTCCCAAAAGGAAATGCATGTATATTTAATAGACCAGAAGCAGAGATAAAAACACCAACGGTGATAAAAATGTCCAGATGCACCCTTATAGGTCTGTAACTCTGAGATTGTACAA
This sequence comes from Gymnoscopelus braueri, assembly GCF_963280865.1. NCBI lineage: Eukaryota > Metazoa > Chordata > Actinopteri > Myctophiformes > Myctophidae > Gymnoscopelus > Gymnoscopelus braueri. The sequence goes on along the minus strand of NC_137625.1, from coordinate 8,289,970 downwards.
ACCCTTACGGGACTATTCGGTTCCATTTGTACACTCCCAGTTACATAAACAATAAGGATTTTACAGTGTAGTTTGGGGTCCCAGAGATAACTTATTTTGATCAAATGGGGGTCCGTGGCATATGCATATAACTCAGGGTACACATTTGATTTGTTGATCTGCGTTACGGACCCATAAAAGATCCGTTTATACTGCCGGTGGGTCCCCAGACCCGACTTTGAGAGCCAGTGTTTTTATACTCTGCCAGCGTAGGAGTCACACTGCATGGCAGGTGTAACCGTGGCTTGATGGATGCTGTTGTTGGATTCAAAGCGCCTCCCAGCACTTTTTGACTAAAGGTGGCTGCAGTTTAAATGGCTCCCTGCCATGCTCCACCTATTGAGTTGCATGGGGGGTGACTTCCCCGACCTCTACGAGTGCCACTGCCATGCTACAAAGGGAACGGAAAACCCTGAAGCCCCGATTTATCCTCAGCGGTGGAAAGTAACTAAGTGCATATTTACTCAAGTATTGTACTTAAGTAAAGTAAAAGTACCTCAAAGTTGTACTTGAGTATGTCCATTTTTGATATTATATTCTCCTCCCACCTCTACTGTACATCTCAGAGGCAAATATTGTCCTTTTTACTCCACTAACATTATTATTTGACTGCTTTAGTTACTTGTTACTTTGTAGATTTGATCCACTGACGTAATTGACGTAATTATTCCCGTTTACCAATCCTGCCACTTTTTTTTTTTTTTTTTTTTTTATTATTCTTTTTTTTAAATTTGACCCAAAGACCAAGGAGATATGATTTTTCGAAGATCTAGACTCCCATCCACTTCCATATTAACTTAAAACTTAAAAATTCTGTATCTTGGCTCCTGAGTACTTTTTTTTTTTCGATGAAAAATCTCTGGCAGTGGGCAAACGCGGCCAGCAATAATTGTGGCAGTGAATGAGTTAATACAAAAACATCCATTAACCACGAATCCTATTTTATTCTCCAGCTATTTTAAAATCATTGATCTATAATGTGACAAGTTGTGAGCTTGTAGATCCGTTATTTTTGTCAAATTTGGACGAATTGTAGTGCTTTTATTTTAGTACTGTAAGTATATTTTGAGGACATTACTTTTGTACTTTTACCCAAGTAAAATGTTGAATACAGGCCTGAGTACTTACTGCTTTTAGTGCCAGGTTCAACCCTTTGAATTACACAGGGAAAGGAAACTAATGTGGGCAGAGCCATGGAACCACGGTACACAGGGAATCTAAGCCACAAACAGTGCCCTTGTTAAAGGGTAAATCCACACTGGATCACACTGCTGCTGCACTGCTCTCTATTTGGAGGTTTTACATAGACCATAATGCCTGTACTGTAGCTCCATTGTAATGCCAACACATGCGAGGCGTTGTGAGCTTGTAGATCGTCTATTTTCACAATTTTTACCACTTTTATTATTTTACAATTTGGCCAATGTTTGACCAGTTTTTATAGCATAGTTTGTTGATTCCTTTTCATGCAGTAATGCAATTTTTTTATTCATTTCATTTTTTTCTTAGGTATTAAAAAGGTCTTGAAAGTCCTTATATTGTCACTTTACTGTCATCTGTGGACCCCCCCAAAATCATGTGGGGACCCACAGGTTGAGGACCACTAAACTATAAGCGTAGGGTTTAAATGGGCAACAAGATATTGTTTTATAAGGCCTTCTATAAGGCAGAAGACAGACAGTTGAACCAAACTTGTTAAAAGGCATGTCCAAAACAGAAAAGGGAAGAATGCAAATACAAAACCAACTACAAGGATGGAGGGGAGAGAAATTAAGTTCAAGCCCTGTTGTATAACATTTGGATGCTATGGAACAGTGAGAGGAGAAAACAAGATGTCCTCACTCCTCATGGTGTCCAGATTGAATATTGTACATTGACGTACAGTAACTGACAAACAATTTGTCATTAAGAATGGTTCATCAGCCAATTTGTCATTAGGCCGGACACAGGGCCGATGCAAGTCGAGAACGATGCAATCCCATTGTACTTGTTGACAGAGTGTGTCTGTACTTCTGTAATGTTATAATAAGACTCAATTACTGAATGTCAGTCTCCAGGTCTTCTTCAGAATATGTTTGACACTGCTTTACTATGACACTATGGTCCACGAGGACAGTGGTTCTCTATCTTCTTATTTTCAAGGACCCCCATAACTCTGAGAGGGCACAAATGGTCCATTTCGTTCCATTTGTGCCCTCTCTCAGAGTTACAGACCTGTAACGGTCGTTTAAGGCTATAGCTCTTTGTGTTTCTGGAAATATTATTGTCCGCTCATTTGTATGTCCATGGCAAAAATAGAATTCTGACCAAAATGGACACAATTGACACATTTTGGAGATTTTCCACCCGTCAGCGACAGGGCTGTATTAGCCATTGGGCCTAGAATAATAGTTCTATTGGGCATGTTACCACTTATATTGGTGCAGCGGCACAAATGTGACGCAAAGCTTGGACAATCTGTGTAGCCAATGGGTTGGGCTGGCCGATCAGGGAAGCCCAAGATAGACACACACGCACACAGGTTTCTAGAAGGTATAGATAGTTAGATGAACCATTATTTTGTCTCCTCTCTCTCTTTAGTTACTCTTTTTTTCTCCTCTCTCTTACACACATCTTTTTCGGTCCAACCTATATAACTGAGTTCCACACAAGGAGCTTAGGGGAAAGTGCGATGATTGTGGTTTTAAAAAAGATGCATCAGGCTGCACAGGTATGTATCTATTCAAAGATGTCTGTGGATGGTATATAGAGCAAGCAAAACGTCCTCACATCACATAAATAATGTATATCGTCTGTCGGTTTTTTATGTCCAAAACTGTTACTATTTCAGCATTCAAATTCAAAATAGTAGATCTACAAGCTCAAAACGTGTCGCTTCGCACTGCGCTCTGAGCTTGCAGATCTGCTACTTTTGATACTCTTGTGTGACTCTGTAGTATGATCAAGTAGGGAATTAATTTACGAATAAACACAAAAAGTTAGAATATGGAGATAAGAGGTTTCTGCCCACAACAGCAACGATATACGTTCTAGTGAAGGAAAAAAACGTAACTCAGGAATTCACTGAAGACCCATCTAAAAAAGGGGTTGGTCATATATCTTCCACTGCCCAGGTGGCTTTGTGAGGTTTACAAGAGTGATCTGTTGACATGATGCAACGTCTTATATAATGGCACGGAGTCGAGAGGAAATAATGTGGGAAATATCTTTTGACTTGCAGAGAAGCTCCATTTTGTTTTGGGGGAAAAAGTTGCAATTGAAGAATCAAGAAAAATAACAGCTGGCCAGCCAGTAGTTTTTGGGCTCTGGTACTATTCATCCTATTAGCTAAGCCAGTGGTTCTCAATCTCAAAGTGGGGTCCGCTGACCCACGGGGGTCCTTGAGGGGGTCTCCAGCTACATTATTGATATTTTGAAACCAAATGGACCCGTACAGGTGTTTAGCAAAGGGTGCAGTGGTGTGGGAATGGAGGGCAGAGTGGAAGCCAGCTGAAATTAGGCAATGGGCCCCTCCCAATTCAGCCAATCGCAAAAGTCCTTTTTTGGTGGCGGTTTCGACTGAGGACGGAGCGGACGTCAGCGGAGAACCTTAGTGCGTCCAGCGACGGCAGCAAGTTAAGAAGCGCTGTGTCGCCAGGCTCGTCGACCCAGGATTTGATAGGTATTGCATTGTCTGGATGGCTGCGATACGCTCTAGGTGAATTGTCCAGGATGACAATGCTGGAGAGGTCATCGTGTACTATGGACAGATCTTTGCTATAACTACCTCGATCCAGTGTACAATGCTGCCTGTAATACCTGCGTTTCAGAATGTTCCTGTTATTGTCGAGCCGGTCTGCAACCGCCGATCCGTAGACCTCCATACTAGCCGTGAACACGACCAGCTCGTACCAGCGGCTCACCACTTCTAAAAAGAAGTCGACGTGCGGCCTTTTGTGCACGAAGAATCTAACCGGGTGCTTACTATCAGTGACAAACTGGAGGATGAAATCCGGCGGTGGTCTCACTCTGGGTTTGGCGATGCCGTCGGGGTAGGAGTGGATCAGAGTTTCGTCCAGGTCCAAAACGAGGATCTTCCTCTTCACGCCGTTGTGTCCGTCTCCGGACGTGGGTGACAGAGGCAAAGCGTCGTATCGCTGCTGCCCGTAGCGCATCGGCAGTCGCAGATGCTTCTTGAGCATGTACAAGATGAATCCCCATATCGTGGATGTTATGCCGAGGAACGTGAAGCTCTTCAGCATGACCCCCACAGGAGCGAGCCTTCAGTTACAAGAAACGTGCTAGCTTGTGTGATATGCTGACTCGGTCCCTCCTTAGGGACGGCAAAACCCTGTAGTGTTCCTCTAGTATGACAGTTCAAATGAGGAGGGCAGGCAAACATCTGCATAGCTCGCTGCTCTGCACACTTGTGGCCCAATGATCTCTCATGTTGCGCTTCTTACCACATCCAATCAGTGATGTCATGGCTCTAAACCACACCCAATCAGTGATGTCACGGCTCTTACCACAGCCAATCAGTGATCAGTGAAATCGATGTGAATTTCGCTGCTGACAGCTAATGGAGAACGCCTGTTGTGACGTCACTGATTGGGTGTGTGTTGAGAACAAGCCCCCAACTGTGGTACTGCAAGTTTGGGCCCAAAACATAAAGTAATTAATTAGCGGTGGCAGTGGCTCGGGGGTAGAGTGGCCGGGTAGAGTGAACTGGAAAACCGCAAGGTTCCCAGTTCGATCCCGGGCTGGGGCGCTCCCTTAGAGTTAGTGTTGAAGTGTCCTTGAGCAAGACGCTGAACCCCTAATTGCTCCCGATGAGCAGGTTGGTGCCTTGCATGGTTTCCTCCGCCATCGGTGTATGAATGTGTGTGTGAATGGGTTAACAATGGGCACAATCAATGTGAAGCGCTTTGGATAAAATGCACCATTTACCATTTTACCATTTACAAGCAACAGAGCCACACTGTAACAAATACTGTAAGTCTTCCTAAATAGTATCATGAGGCATATTAAGACCTGACAAGTAAGACGAACGCGGGAAGCGAACGCAGCTCGAAAATAACAATAAGAAGAATCGAAAGGAATGAGCAATTGTAGAGAAGTGGGTGGTACAGTTTTTGTCTTTTTTAAATTGTTATGTTTGTTTGTTTTTTTTGTTTTTTTTGTAAATGTTTTTTGTCTTTGTAGTTTTTGAAATGTGTTTGGTTTAGGCATTTTGCAGGCTGTTGTGCATTTTAATCAGAGCATTGTCTACATTCCTGCGTTCTTCATGGCCAGGCGGATTTCAGCCACACTGTAGTGCACTCTGGCGCACTCTGGCGGCTGCACACAGGCAGTGCACGCACACAATACTGCACACAGAGCCACACAAGCCGAGCAGGGTTTCATAGTAAGCTTCGCTGCGTTCGCAATAAGATAGGGTAAACCTATTCAGGGTAAGACTCAAGAACCAAACTAAGATGTATAAGAAAAAGGTAATTAAAGTAAAATAATATAAGATACTGTAGCTATAGAATTCTGTCTCTGAATGAGCGAACAAATATGCACGACATGCAATGAGTATATGAATGTGTACAACACAGTGACTATGAGAATAAATACTCTGTTCTGAGCGTGTAAAAATAGACCCTATAACTCTGAGAGTGTAGCGAACACTCCGGATTTGACTGTGTACCTGTTGCGTTCCCAGAGGGACGGAACACGTGCAAAGAAACACCCCTAGAATGGGCCAGGTTCTGGGCCTCTTCTGTCGGGGAGGTCCTGGACGTTCATTGCTTATCTGTCCAAGAGCTGCTGAAGCAAAACCCAGGCCCACTTAAACGTCTGTGTTCCGTGACACTTATTGATTCGAAAAAGCAGACACATACTGTGCACCCGTGTCCCTCGCTGGCCTGCTGCTAACCTGCCCACATAACATTTATGATAAATAAATAAAATGGTGGAGCCTGTTGCAGCTTCGACAAATATCTCTCCGGTGCCATTAAACCGGCGATCGATGTGGCATTATTTATGCTGCGGAAGTTGAAATCATTCGGAGAAGGTACATATTAAAATGATGGACAACACCCGCCCATTCCATCCGCCCGCACCTTCTCTAAACGACGGCTCTCATCACCTGTGGCGATCGCACTTTTATTACTGCCCGTTTCATGTTTGTGCTGCTTAACCCCTTCAATCCGGGAACTTATCTGTGTCATTTGAAGATTTCTTTGGCTATTAAAAAATAGCAGATATACAAGCTCATAGCGCGGCACTCGAGCTTGTAGATCTGCTATTCTTTTTTAAAATTTTTGCAAATCTTTGAATATATATATTTTTAAAGCGAACATTTGTAAAAAATGTTTTGTTCCGGGGACCCCCAGGAGCAAAGATTTGAGTTACAAATGTTCGCTTTAAAAAAAAACTATATTAAAAAAATGTGCACACATTTTCACGATTTCTCAAAAATAGCAGATCTACAAGCTTGTATGTGAGCTTGTAGATCTGCTATTTTTTTGAATAGCCAAACAAATCTAAAATGAGAGAGAATGCGTTCCAGGATTGAACGGGTTAAACAGTTTTAATCAGCTCAGAGTTAATCGGTGCAGAGGGACGGAGCGGAGGACCTTGTGGGCAAGTTTAGGCACACAGACAGTTTACAAACAGGGCTTACATCAGGTGGCGGGGGAGGGGGAGGGGAGGTTAGCTTACGGCGGGACAAACGGCACGTTGCAAAGTGGGTGGTTTGGGAAACGCTCTGGTACAATGTAAGGTTACAATGGGTCCATGCAGAGACATGGCTACTGCATGGTGTCGCTGACGGGTGGAAACCTTGTGTATCCGTTATTTTTCAGGAAATAGAGAGAAATTTGTTCCAATGGATCCCTCCAATAGTTATTGTTTAGTCAACAAGCTCTTAACGTAATACTTGAAGCCACAGACTGAGGACAAAACCACTTATTTTGGGCGTGTCATTGTAGAATTTCTGAATTTTCCCCCCAAACTGTCGTGCAACACGGTCATACGAAAAAGTAGAAATTTGGACACACAAGGCTTCTGCCCGACAGCGACAACAAGCGCCTCCGTTGTTCTTCTTCCTCTTCTTCTTCTTCTGCTTCTCTCTCAAAACATGTCTCTCTCTCTCTCTCTCTCTCTCTCTCTCTCTCTCTCTCTCTCTCTCTCTCTCTCTCTCTCTCTCTCACATACAGTAAAGGCAAGCCTGTCATTTCTCCTACGTGCCATGTGTATGTCAGAGACAGTTAAAGGGTTGGGTTCGGGGAGGAGGGGGGGGTGATGGTTGGGGCGGAGAGAAATAGATTCAGATTTTCACCCCTGACAGTTTCACGAAGACAAGTTATTTGTGAGCGTTTTATCAGCGCCTGTCACATTGGACGCACTGCACGGTTTATCTGCAAGCGGTCACATATCACATAGAGACGTGTGACAGGGATGAGTCTGTCAGATGGGACCCGCACACACACACACACGCACGCGCACATGCACACGCACACTCACACACACACACCCCACGTGTTTGAGCGGGAGCACGTGCTACGTGCGAATCATGCAAGCTATAGGTCACTAGGTCACCCACGCACATGAACATGCATTGCTGACAGACACACACACACACACACACACACACACACACACACACACACACACACACACACACACACACACACACACACACACACACACACACACACGCTCAAACCCTATTACTGAACATTTTACGACGGCAATTTCCTGAATGCCTTTTTTTTTGTAACCATAGCTTAAGATGGAAATTACAGATCTACAAGCTCAAGCTCAATTGTAGCTTGTAGATCTGCTATGTTCAGTGCCTGACACTGCCACGCAACCAGGTGTATATATGTAATCAGGCATAAATCTAACCCTAACCGATAAACCTAACCTCCAAATGTCTAACCTTAACCCCAAGCGTGGGACCACGATGTCTATTTCTCAAATTCTACTATACTTGCGGGGACATTTTGGCCCTCACAAGTGTAGTATTACAAGCACACACACACACACACACACACACATCCAGCCCACATCACATGCACACACTCATCAATCCTATTGAGCGGCCGGCCTGCGTCCCTGCCAACATTATGTAGAGATGAGAGATGATGGATCTTTGGTGGCTGAATATAAACAGAGCTCAGCGTTAATATTCTCTCCGGGGTCTCTTGGTTTTATTCACTGCACTCACTCCCTTTAGTGCGTGCCCGTCGGTGCGCCCTCAGCTGTCGTAAAAAAAATTGCCGAGCCTGGAACGTTTGAACAGAACACAGGCCATAGGAAAAAATATAAGGTTATTACCCTTGGTTCGGAACCAAGGGGAACCAAGGGCAGATTATGTGACATACTGTAGGTCCCTGAGCAGGATTTCAAACAATTATTGATTACTCTCTTGCTGATTATACTATTGATTACTTTTCGGATTTATCAGATAATTGAGAGGGGCATTTTTAAAGTATATGATTTTATACTGGGCGTGGCGTTCAATTACCCTCAAGCTGTGGATGTACCTGCACACCTGTGGTTAATCTCCTCATCAAGCCCAGCAGTTATAAAACCCCTGGTCCTTCACTTCAACTTTGGCTGGGTTGTGCAGTTGCCCATTGGTGTTGAACCTGTCTCTGCTCCTCAGTTTTTGACTAACTTTTTTGTTTGAGCTTTTTTTCCTAAGTCCTTGTCTCTCTGTGCCCCAGATCCATGCCCAGTGACACTCCATGCCTTCTCGCCTGCCATAGTCCAGTGACACAAGGTCAGAAATGTGCTGTACTTCGATTTCGATTCCCGCAGGGGACGCTGTGGGGCGCTGGGGGCGTGTTCTCTCCTCCGCGTCATCAGTGCCCATACCCTAGGTGGGGTTGGCGAAAGGGCCTTTCTGTGTGGAGTTTGCATGTTCTCCCCGTGTCTCCGAGGGTAGGTACCCTCACAAAAACATGCAGTAATCCTGTTCACTATACTGCCTCCCCCTGGCCAGCCGGGGCGCCTGATGGAGGGGAAGGAACTGGTTGGAATAACGTGTTCCTTCCACACGCTACGTCCAACCAGGGAAACTCCCCCCCCCCATCAGGTGATAAGAAGGTCAGTTGGCTCTCATGCATTGAAGGAGGCATGAGCTCGGCCCTGGCCTCCCTAAGTTGGCAGAGGGAAGGTAGTGCCCAGGATTACATAGACAATTGGCACTGGGTGTAAAAAATAGGGCTTACAAAATCGTGGGATAAAAATGTAGTAAAAAAAAAAGAAATGTGCTGTACTTCACTCGTCTTTACCGCAGGTTGTACAATTCATAGATTGTATTGTTTTTTTATTAAACGTTTTATTCCATGACAAGCACCTTGCCACCATCTGCTGTGGTGTCATCCTGTTCATTTAACTGACTGATGGATTTCCTTGAATTTCATTCTTCTCTCTTCATCACTTTTATGACAATTGTGATTTATGAGCTACAGTGCAGTGTGGTCTGATATGACAGGACATCGTCAGTAGAGAAAATGACTTGCTGCTGACAGATTCAAGATTTTTATTCATTAAATGTTTTTATCCACTTTAAAGTCCCCCATGACATGGCCAGGAATCATCATATTTGATTCTACATACAGTATCACGAGTCAGACAGCTGTTCTGCCATTCATAATGAGTATGTTTACTTTGGTACTGTAAGTAAGTATATTGTCGCCGACGGGTGCAAACGATTCCCTTTTTATTATACATATATTTTAAATTGCGTGTATAAGTACGATAAGTGCATTATCGCATTGCGTTCTAGATCTGCTATTTTCACTACTATTGTGCGATACTCTAGTTCAGTATGATGAAGTAGTCGGGCACTAATTTCCGAAAGAAAAAAAAAGGTTGCATTATGAAGATACAAGGTTTCTGCCCGACAGCAGCAATATTTTGATGCCAATACTTTTGTTCTTTTACTCAAGTAAAGTAATGTTATGAATACAGGCCTGTTACAGAGTATTTCTTATTTGTGGTATTGATGCTTTTACTTAACCCATTAAGACCTGAAGCCGATTCTACTTAATGTTTTCTAAATCCCAACAGTTTTCTGAAAAACATATGTTTCTATATCAGTGGTGCTCAAACTTGTCAAGGACCCCCAAAATGATATGTATTTGGCCACGGACCCCCATCTCAAAATATGTTGTTCCAGGGACCGCCAGAAGCAAAGATTTTAGTTAAAAATGTTCGCTTTAAAAGAATATATATATTCAAAGATTTGCACACACTTTCACGATTTTTCAAAAATAGCAGATCTACAAGCTCGTAGCACGGCACTCGGTGCCGCATTATGAGCTTGTATATCTGCTATTTTCGAATAGCCAAAGTGTAAAATAATGCTTAGCTCAAATAAAAAAATGACACAGATGCGTTTCAGGTCTTAATAGTAATTTCAGGTCTTAAGTGAAAAATCCGAGTTCTTTTTTTCCACCACTGCACATCGTACGCTTTCTCCCAGGCCCTACGGCGCCGTTGGCAATGTTTGCCCACAGAGGTCGCCCCAACTGTCAAGAGGGTTGAATTGCAGTGGGTTTGACCTCTCCCGGGTGCCACCAGCTCTCTGTATGCCAATTACCGGGCAGGCGTAGTAAATTGAACTAATCATCTTTGATTAAGTACGGACTCCGGGCCTGGCGATGTGGCAGCAACCAAAGGTCATTCTTCATAATGCAAAATGACGCCGCGTCGAGGCAGAGGCAAATGGGGACAGTCACTGTGCATCGTTCATCCAGACATGACCGACTATGTGGCAGAAGCTATAGTGGTGGAAAAAGTACTTAGGTAAAAGTATCAATACTGCAATGTAGAAATACTCTGTTACAAGTAAAAGGCCTGTGTTCAATTTGTTACTTGAGTAAAAGTACAAAAGTATTGGCATCAAAATGTACTTAAAGTACCAAAAGTAAAAGTACTAAAATGTTTGAAAATAGCAGATCTACAAACCCACAACGTGTCGCATAGATCGGCTATTTTAAAACAGTCGATGTATAAAACAGGGCTAAAGTGGTTAATGTAATAATGTATTATCTACAAAGTAACTAGTAACTAAAGTTTTCAAATAATTGTAGTGGAGTAAAAGTACAATATTGCCTCTGAGATGTAGTGGAGTAGAAGTAAAAGTACTGAAAATTGGAAATACCCCAGTAAATTCCTCAAAATTGTACTTAAGTACAGCACTTGAGTAAATGTCACTTTCCACCACTGGCGGAAGCTGGACGTGCACGGTCAGCGCACGTTAGCGCACGCCTCTGAACAAGCGGTAGCCTGCCTGTGAAAAGCTCTATATGGACCGACGGAGCAGTCCATGTAATGAATTATGACCTTATCTGTTTGACCCAGTACATGCATGTGGTGAATCACTCTCATCTGCGTAAGCATAATTGATACCCTTGGTACCATGGCCATCAGCTACTTAATCAGATAGACTGACGTCTGTGCACGATGATACGAGATGCATGTTCAATTCCTATTCATTTTGTTCTTGTCCTTGTCTCATATATTTTGGTCACCTCATGTGTCCATGCTCTATATATTCTCTGTGTGTATGAACACAGAACTGAACTTGCCATAGTGTCTGGTGTCATCCTGTTCTGCGCGCACGTGACTCAACTGCAACATCACTCACCACCCTTAGTTAGAGGGAGACTCTTGAAAGGACCACACGGAATCACAACAGTCCATATAGAGCTTTTTTTTCTTAGCTGAAAGCTCCTTTCTGCCATGCACTTCTATGGTAAAGTCTTTCTGCCATGCACTTCTATGGTAAAGTCTTTCTGCCATGCACTTCTATGGTAAAGTCTTTCTGCCATGCACTTCTATGGTAAAGTCTTTCTGCCATACACTTCTATGGTAAAGTCTTTCTGCCATGCACTTCTATGGTAAAGTCTTTCTGCCATGCACTTCTATAGTATTTACAGTGTGCGTTACTAACACACACACACACACACACACACACACACACACACACACACACACACACACACACACACACACACACACACACACACACACACACACACACACACACACACACACACTCTTTCATTTATCAATATTCATACTATATATACTGAATATTCACAGATTGGGAGTTTAGTTGATTCTATAAAAAGAAGCAGTAGCCTAATACTGATTCATGCATAATTCTGTCCCCTCCCCACCCTCCCCTGCTGTCATTGGGGTGGGGGGGGGGATGAAGACCTTGCGCTCGGCTCGGCAGTCAAACAGATGCTGGTGGAATCCTAAGCAGACAGCAGACTGCGTGGCTGGGAAATACGCTGCTTATCAATATTCCATGTATTACTTTTTTTTGCTTTGGCGGAGAGCAGGGGATTTTCTCCCCCTCCCCTCCCCTAACTCTGCCTCATTAAAGACGGTGGGGCGATGCCACCTCGTTTCATCATCTGCCGAATCACTGGCGAAGAATCCACCCCCCCACCCCCCCCCCCCCGGCGCCACCTACCCCATCTCTGACATAACCACAGACCTAGTGGCCAGTGTTGCCATGTACGCTTATTATAAGCGACTTTGGTCTTGCTTTTTCTCTAAACGTTGCTTGTAAGTATTGGTAGTTGCGGGTTCTGTTTTTTTAGGCTTGTTGCTTATTAGGCGCTTCTTTCCTGATGTTGTTTAAACAAGTGACTCTCAAACATTTTCATGTCATGATGGGCCCCATATTATATGTATTGGTTAGCCCCGTACCAGATTTGTGTTGATAGAATGTTTAAAAAATCGTCCAAATATTCAACATTTTATTTCACTTTTTTTTTTTAAATAGCAGATCTACAAGCTCACAACGCGTCGCATTACGACACGTTGTGAGCTTTTAGATTGACTATTTTCAAATGATGTATTCAGTATATAGGTTTAAAGTACTCATGTGGCCTATAGTCGCTTCTTTTGGGCTTGTTTTCATAGGCCTGGTTGCTTATTTCTCTCACAAAATCTGCCGGTGGCTGGTGATACACCAGACACTAGTTTCCACAACGACCCCAATTACAATGATGCCGACACTGTTGCCTGCAACAAGAGTTTTGCAGTTTAACCGCTGGTTTGCATCTAATATGAATACTGTCGCTGTAGGGCAATAATCTTACATCTCCCTATTTGTATGTATTCTGTTTTTGTTATTCCATAAATAACAATGAAAACCAGTGAATTGGTACAATGAAAACCAGTGAATCGGTACAATGAAAACCAGTGAATTGGTACAATGAGAACCAGTGAATCGGTACAATGAAAACCAGTGAATTGGTACAATGAAAACCAGTGAATTGGTACAATGAAAACCAGTGAATCGGTACAATGAAAACCAGTGAATCGGTACAATGAAAACCAGTGAATCGGTACAATGAAAACCAGTGAATTGGTACAATGAAAACCAGTGAATCGGTACAATGAAAACCAGTGAATTAGTCTAACATTCCTGCGGCTCCTATCATGACCATCTAAGCTCTGAAGCATCTGTGTTCACAGGCTACATTTTAAATACTGCATGCGGCCTTCTAGCATCTCAGACATGTGACCAATGTCATACTACTGCTGTTATTCCTTATTATTACTTTGCTATGCTATTGTTTATCATTGCTGCCACAATGTTCATACAGTACAAGAGGAAATAAAGTGAAGTTATATAATATAAAGTCAATAAGATTTATCTTGAATCTTGAATTTAGTCAAATATTCAGTGTTAAAGGTGCTGTATTTGTATTTATTTATTTTTGAAGTTAAAGCTCTATATATTCTCACAGTAATAATTGCTATAGAGTGTTTGTTTAGTAACATGGGTCTCTCCAGTTTTTTAGTAAACTGAAAATACATTTTCAGGGGCTCACCAATTTAACCCAATCAGGAAAGAGTACCCATTTATCAGCTTGAATGTTACAGTGCTCATTTCTCTATTTTATTTATTATTATGTTTTTGTTTCATCACTTCCAATTTCACTTGTTTATACTGAATCCTCTTTGGATTCTCTCGCCTGATTGGATGAAATTGGTATTCTGACCTGAAAATGTATTTTCTGTTTACTAAAGAGACGGGAAGACCCGTGTGACTGAACAACCACCCGCAGAACGGCAATCAAGCGGCTGCCGCTCTCTAAAGCGACACCGCAGCTACAGGCAGCGCAGCTGTAACCTCGGTCCCAGCCTCACTCATCTGCGAAAAGAAGAGCCTCGTCACGACCTAAAGCAGCGAGTGTCTAGGAAGTCCTGAGTGGACAGGATTTCCGTTTCCCCCGGAAACTATATTTTTTGACCAATCACAGCACTCGTTTCATTCACGGAGAATGTTAACAGATTTGTAAAGCATCAACGTCATTTCCTTGGGCGGTACTTCCGCCAAATTCAACCATTTCCGGTTGTCAACTTCCTAGACAACCAACATCCCAGGTCTTGCCCAGCGTGGCGCAGCTGTGGATTCGTCTATAGTGGAATATAGGGCTATTTAACCCATTAAGACCTGAGGCGATTCTTAAAAAAAAAAGAAAATCCTAACAGTTTTTTGAAAAAAATCTAAAAAAAACTTCCCAAGATTTTTCTAAAATAGCAGATCTACAACCTCATAGTGCGGCACCGAGTGCCGCGCTATGAGGTTGTATATCTGCTATTTTTGAATAGCTAAAGAAATCTAAAGTGACACAGATGCATTCCAGGTCTTAATGGCTCAACAAACTATTCAACACTAGCAGCAATTTAAATTTAACTCCAAGAGTGTACACATTACCAAATGGACCCCTACAGGGCTGAGTTAAACAGTAAATACAGTAAATGAACACAGGATATTACAATGCATTTTTACTGTGGATTTTTTGTCTGTGTAGTGCTGTTGCTCAGGCTCCGAGAGGGATCGTTTGGAGATCTAACGTCTTAACTACTGAAAATACCAATTTGTGAAAGCGCTCGCTGCACCGCAGTCGAAGCGATGTCCAATATTTACTGCGGAGCTGCTAAATTGCCTCGGACCCGAGAGAAATATTTGGATTTATGGGTTTTCCTTTCTAAATGCAGCTACCGGATGGGATAAAGTTGGCCTTGCTACCAACGCACGGCAGTGTTGGAAGGAGTACTCAAATTTGTTACGTAGCAGTACCAATACCACAATAACAGTCTTTTACTTAAGTCGAAGTACAAAAGTATTTGCATCAAAATATACTTAAAGTAGCAAAAGTAAAAGTGCTCATAATGCAGAATGCCCCATTTCAGAATCGCATCATTAGTATATATATTTTTTATCATTAACCACTTTAGCCCTACTTTTACTTGAAAAATAGCAGATCTAAGCTCATAATGCATCCCATCGTGATCCATTGTGAGCTTGTAAATCTGCTATTTTCAAACAATTTGCAGGAATTTTGATATAATCTAGCCCTGCAAAGTAACTAGTAACTAACTAAACCGGTCAAATAAATGTAGGGGAGTAAAAAGTACAATATTTATTGTTAAATGGAACTACTCAAGTGAATTAAAAGTACATTGAAATTGTACTTAGATACAGTACTTGAGTAAATGGACTTGGTTACTCTCCACACTGCCGCACGGCAACCCCTGGCCCCACCATGGATTTAATTTGTTTCCTTTCACTTACCACGACAAGACCGTTCAATTAAGTCAATATCAGACTGTCAGAACAATTACCGGATTTGTTCTCCACAATATTGTCCAACTTGCTCTAATCCATTTATATCTTTGGCCGTTCATTTCTCGCAAACAAGAATAGCTCATTCAGGCGTCAATTTATGTGCTTCCAGGGCCCAAATGTTTGCAAAGCTACTTACCAGCACTTCAGGGAGCACCGAGCTCCCCTTGTTTATATAGTAAAAGACGAGGGGAGGGGAGAAATACGATTTGAATAAGCTTTGAATCTGTGGAGAGATGATCCAGAGGACCGTGCTGATTCCACTTGCAATTTCAGGACACGGTCTCCTTACTGCAGTGGTGGAAAGTAACTAAGTACATTTACTTAAGTACTGTACTTAAGTACAATTTTGAGGTATTTGTACTTTACTTGAGTATTTCCAATTTCCAATACTTTTAATTCTACTCCACTACATCTCAGAGGCAAATATTGTACTTTTACTCCACTACAATTATTTGAAAACTTTAGTTTACTAGTTACTTTTCAGATATAAACTATGATATAATGAAACATACATTAACCACTTTAGCCCTATTTTATACATAGGCTATTTTCAAATATTTAATACTTTTACTTTTGGTGCTTTAAGTACATTTTGATGCCAATACTTTTGTACTTTTACTCAAGTAAATTTTTAATTTTGGACTTTTACTTGTAACAGAGTATTTTTATATTGCAGTGTTGGTACTTTTACTTAAGTAAAGAATTTGAGTACTTTTTCCACCACTGCCTTACTGTGACGGGACACTGTTATCACTCCATCACAAATTTGCCATCATCCAACAAGGATGGAGCGCTCGGGTGGCGCAGTGACAAAGTACCTACCCATCGCCACCGGAGCCTAGGGGTTTGAATCAGGCGCCAAGGGAGAGCTTTTGAAATTGAAGCTCACACGGAAGAAAAAAATGACCTGGAGTTCCCATTAGTGGCCCAGCAGATGTCACTAGACTTTTACACTTGATTGTATTACCTTACGAAACATTTTCATAAATAATAAAATATGAAATATGTTTTCAATCGCTATAGTTTAAAGTATTTTTTCAATGATATGCGTATATTGTGGTTCCATAAAATCTCAAATTAATGATAAAGGAGGGTGTGCTTCTAGGGCTTCTACTGGTTCTACCGAGTGAAGACCATCCCTCGGCTGCGGTTGCAGCCAATAGCAGTCGTAGTCGTTTCCGGTTGTTTTTCGGGACCAGAAGTTCCAAGATGGTGTTAGTACAAAAAAGAATGACTGATGTTTCCATCTTCCGATCTCCCTCAGACTCTGAGGAAGATCGGAAGATGGAAACATCAGTCGTTCTTTTTGGTACTAGCACCTGAATAAAAAGGCCTTAACTCTCCGAGCAGTGTCAATCTCTTCTGCAACTGTTGTCCCTGCTCCTGTGACGTGCCGGTACACTCCCTTTGTTTCCAAGATGGTGTATTTGAATTCGCCGAAAAAGTGGGTTCAAAACTGGTCTGTAGAAACCACTCTGACGGTTCCCTTCGTCCATTTTTTTTTTACAGTCTATGTTTCGAATCCCCCGCGGTGCATCCGGCTTTGTCGAGCGTCTGTACGAAAACAATCGGCCCGTGTTCGGGGAAGGGAAACCAGGCGGGAAGGTGATATTTGTCATAGACATATAAAGGTAGACACCTCCTCCTCCGACTCTGGGGCTTCTGTATCGCGGCCGCCATATTAGAGGGGGCACGCTTCCTGACTACTGGCCAATCACAGCTCGTCTTTTCCGAGACTTGGCAGAATCTAGTTGTATAAAAACACAACGGGTTATTCAAGTCCCGGAAAAGACGCGCTGTGATTGGCCATGAGTCAGGAAGCGTGCCCCGTCGAATATGGCGGCCGCGATACAGGTCGCTCCAATGAACTGCAGCGGCCAATGAGGTATCTGGGTTTCTATATATTTGATATTTGTTAGTGCACGTAATCCTACGGGCTGGGGGGGGGGGGAGCCTGTCAGCAGGGAGTGTTGGGTGGGAGGTATAGAGACACACGGCCGGAAGCGGAAGGCCTACAAATTCACGCCCACTTTTGAGATAGCGCCGCTACTCGAGGTCCGTTAGAACGATGAAGTGCAGCTGCCAATGCAATCCCTATGGGAGGATATGAGAATTAGCCTACTTTTAAAATATTCCTACATTAACTGAAGACGATATTGATTTAAATAAAAAATATGTTTCCAAATGTATGGAGTGTCTTTGTCAACATATCTTCTTGTTTTCTTAATAGTTGATGTGTTTCACATTTAATTTTCCACTTTAACGAGTTACCCATAATGTTAACACAGCAGAGGCGAGACGGCAGACAGACAAGTTGTCGCATTTCAGTGACATCACTGTCTTTACGAGCACCGAGCGGCGACCAGTGGCGTACCCACTGTAGAGGCAGGACAGGCG
This sequence comes from Gymnoscopelus braueri, assembly GCF_963280865.1. Lineage (NCBI taxonomy): Eukaryota > Metazoa > Chordata > Actinopteri > Myctophiformes > Myctophidae > Gymnoscopelus > Gymnoscopelus braueri. The sequence continues at coordinate 8,271,891 of NC_137625.1, read as the reverse complement.
TTTGCCTGCCCAACTAAGATCTCGCCTCCCCTAAAAAAAAAAAATAACCTAAAAAGGATAACCTCAATGCGTGCTTAATGTCCTCAAAGTCACGCATCCAACAAGCTTTGAACCGAGCAGATTGGACCTTCTGTTCCAGAGATAATGACCAAAACATATTGAAAACGGCCACTTTCGCCAGTTTTCTGGGTATTGTAAACCTCAAGGGATGCGTCGGTGACGTATATACCATGCGACCACTTAAACTCTAGATCTCCGATGCTAGCGGTTTTGACATACTGATGGAGTATATTATAGTATATTGTGGGTAGTATATCGAGATGACAGATATGGGACATTAAAAAGGATAAATTAAACAAATGGGACACTTTATTAGAACACAAAAAAAATCGCTACAGCCTTAGTTAACCAGTGAAATTACGGTATTTTACAATGCCTCTCATAGAGATTGCATTGGCAGCTGCAGTTCATCGTTCTAACGGACCTCGAGTAGCGGCGCTGTCTCAAAAGTGGGCGTGAATTTGTAGGCCTTCCGCTTCCGGCCGTGTGTCTCTATAGGACTGGACGGACACTCCAGAGCCGTATAAGAGAGAGTTGCGTCACGCTTTGATGTCGCCGCAAAGCGGGCTGCTATGGGCTGTAGTTCCAAACATTGGAACTTCCTCATTGAGACAGACAGAGCGTTTCCGCATTCCATTCTTACAATGGGAGTCTATGCTAGCGACGGAACTCTCTCTTCAACGGGTCTGGGACGCCCTACGTCCTCCCGGGTGAGGGCTCCTCACTGCCAGCTGAGCCAGTAGGATACGATAGCAGTGGTAACACACTGTGAAATGTGTGAATCAATTGTCATAACGACAAGAAGGGGTTCCCCGGACCCCACTTTTTAGAACCACTGGTCTACCGCATCGGATGCAGTGGTGGAAAGTAACTAAGTACATTTACTTAAGTACTGTACTTAAGTACAATTTTGAGGTATTTGTACTTTACTTAAGTATTTCCACTTTCCAATACTTTTACTTCTACTCCACTACATCTTGGATCCAAATATTGTACTTTTACTCCACTACATTTATTTGAAAACTTTAGTTACTAGTTACTTTTCAGATATAAATGATTACATTATAAAACATACATTAACCACTTTAGCCCTATTTTATACCTAGGCTATTTGAAAATAGCCGATCTACAAGCTCACAACGCGTCGCATCGCGACGCGTTGTGAGCTTGTAGATCTGCTATTTTCAAACATTCCACTACTTTTACTTTTAGTACTTTAAGTACATTTTGATACCAATACTTTTGTACTTTTACTAAAGTAAATTTTTTATTCCGAACTATTACTTGTAACAGAGTACTTCTACATTACAGTATTGATACTTTTACAAGTAAAACATTTGAGTACTTTTTCCACCACTGATCGGATGCAGTGTGCTACTATTGACAGAACTTATACCACAAAGTGTTGTCGCTGTGATTCTTTAAACTTGGCATGGCACCTAAACGCTGTCTCTCCCAGCGACGGTACGCAGCCCTGAGAGGCCCGTTTTGTTCATTAGCTCCCAATGTTTTGACAGCCTGGTGACAAATTGCTGGAAATGGCTGACTCATGCAGATGTGCTGCTGTACCTGCCTAATTACTTCTCGTGGAAAAAAAAGAACAATAAAAACTCTTAACTTTGAAC